>NC_066582.1:260877011-261169511 GCF_024323335.1 Lathyrus oleraceus
ATCCCTTTTCTTCATGTAGTCTGGAAGACCTGGCCTGTTACTTGGCCAGGCAACTGTCTGAAGTCCTCCTTAAGAGGCAATGCTTGTGTGTGTTAAATTTTGTCCCAAGTAGGAAAAGTCCTTCAAGAAAGGCAATTGGTAGATCAAAGGGATAAGCAACCTATCCCCTATTATTCTGTGAGTCTTCTCCTTGCTCCCATTACATGGTTGTAGCATTGAGATCAAAACCCAAGATCAATCGAGTCAATAATATGTGGAGAGAGTTCCTACTTTCTGAACTCCCACACTTTCTATTATTTGATGCTCTCCCTGACCAGGGATAAGAGCAATGAGGCACACCCCTCATCTCCTTTCATCTGCTTCACCTTAGCCTCTCAATGGCAAGGTTAAGAGCAACTTTTTACCCTATTCCAGTTGGCCTCAGTGCCTAACCCTCTTGTATGAGCTTCCTTGTTTGGTTATAGAGTGTGCTGATTGATTTCATTGATTGATCATTTGCTTCATATACACATTGTTTGCTTGTATGCTCTATGCATTTATCATCATTTATTGCTCATCAATGCATAATCATCTCATTTGTCTTTGTGACTTATCATTGCTGTTTTCCCATTGAGGACAATTGTAAGACCATTCATTGGCCATTGCTCCTATGATATGGAAGTGAGTATAAGACCATCACCTTGGCCACTCATCTCATCTTTGCATGTTGCTTTGTTTGTTTGTATGTGAGGATACAATTGTAAGTCCCTGCAAGTTGGCATTTGTATTCCTAGGACCATACTGTGGAGGTTAGAGTAAGCCCAGATAGATTGGCATCTGACATCCATGTTTTGTTTTTCTTTGTTTATGTGAGGTCGCAATTATAAGTCCCTGCAAGTTGGCATTTGCTTTCCTATGATCATATGTTGGATATTGGTGTAAGCCCAGACAGATTGGCATCCGGTATCCAAGTTTCATTTTATTTTAGGAGATTAGTATAAGTCCATTGAGTGGCCTCTGATATCCATTTCTGTTTTAGGAGACTGGTGTAAATCCATCTATTGGTATCCGGTATCCACCTTTTATTTCTTTGTTTGAGGAGATTAGTGTAAGACCATTGAGTGGCATCTGATATCCAGTTTTATTTTAGGAGATTGGTATAAGCCCAGTGATTGGCATCCGATATCCGCTTTTGTTGACTTTCTTGTTTGTTTGTTATTATCCATTGCTTATTCCAAAGGACACACTTGAATCATCTCCCATATGATTTCAAGAAGTGAACCTTCTAAGAAGTTTTACAATCCATCCTCATCCATTCATCCTCATTATGTCCTAAACCTTTTCACATATCATTTTCAAACTTGACATAGATATTGTGCAAACATCTTCATGTTTTCAAACTAAAAACCTGGACCCCAAGTCCTTGACTCTTTTTTTCAAACTCATTTCATAATACTTCTTTGAATCAATCTTAATCATACTTTGACTCCACTTTCATAATCACAATCAATTAACTTCACTCATTCACTTGTTTTGGCTTTGTCCATTGGTAATCTTTTCATGCATTAGCCATAGGTTTCAATTATCTTTGTGGTTGATGTAAATCTTGCCTATCCTTAGTGAGTCGACAGTAAGACTTCCGTACTGAAAACAGGGCTAACCCCTCTAATACGTCGAAGCTATCCTCGCATGGTGGATGTTGGTTTTGGTCGAGTGTTCTCCCATTGATAATGAAAAGCCTCAGTGCTATTGTTTAAAATTGAATCCACCAACTTTTGGAAATCTTTTAGCCGAACTACGGCGTTTTGATCCTTACCTTTGATGGAAGGTACGTAGGCAGCGGGTTCATCCGTTCAAACCCAATAACACAAAAATAATAAAATTGTACATTCTTTTCTCATCATCCCAATCATGTTTGCACAATACTTATGTCATAACAAATAACAATTTAGTACAACAAGTGTGAAAAGGGCTCCCTAGGAGTACCTAGGACGTAGTGGGTGCCTAACACCTTCCCATTGCGTAATTTACCCCTTACCCAGACTCTCTGATCTTTTTATTAGTTTTCTACGTGTAAAACTTCTTAGGCTTTTGTTCGCTTTTTAGCCAGTCCTTTGGATAAATAAAAGTGCGGTGGCGACTCGAAATTTCATTGTATGCTTTGCTTATGGTTTAATCGATAAATCATATAGCGACGAATACACCGCTACAGAAAAGTGGCGACTCCACTGGGGATCGAACCCAGAATCTCTGGTTGTATTGCCTACTTTTCACCCTTGTTGTGCTATATTGTTATCTGTTATATGACATATTTTTGTACAATTTGGGATCACTGTATTGATTGTAATGTGTGAATTGCTTGATATATAATTGCTGTTTGCTTTGGTGATCTGTGAGATGAGTTCTGTACCCGAACTCGAGTGCTCTCTAGGATAGGAGAATGGCATAGTCTTGTTGACTGGTGTGGAGTATTCCTTAGCCAGTTGACTTGCGAGTCCATTCACTTGGTGGAGGTCATGTTGAACTAATAATGTCACACAAGTTATTTGTGGTTAGACATTATTCTTTCAATCATGTTCCGCAGAAGCCAAGGACCTTAGTTTACCAAACCCATCTTGGCCTGTTTTTAGGACCGTAGTGCGGAGGTCGTTCAGATGTCAGTTCTGATACGATTGTTACGCGATACTACACTCATGAGAGTTTCTCTTGAGAATATTCTTGGAATACGAGTATTCGTTCCTCCGATAATATTCGAAAGATGGAACGATGATTATGGGAACCTCTGATAGAACATGTCTGGCAGGTTTAAACCCTAGTACACTCCTTTTGGGTGGTTCTTAACCGAGACTCCATGCTCGTGACTCTCAACAAACCCGTGATTCGTGGTTGAGTCATTCAAACATTGTTAATATCAATGGATCCCGGATCAGGTGTAAAACCTAAAATCCACCAAAGTGGCTGGTTGATATTAAGAATGTCTGAACCGGTTCATGTACCGTTAATATCAATGGAACTTGGGTGTCGATAAGGTGAAAACCTGAATCCACCAAAATGGATGATTGATATTAGGGATACAATGAGCTTTACCACGACCTTTGTGTGGTGTGCTTTGCTTGATCCTTGAGTGTGTTTGTTGCATTCATGCATTCACGCATTCATCCGCATTCATGTCATCAAAAGAGAAAATTTTCAAGGAACTTAAAGGGTTATTTGCAAAATTTTCAGACATGGAAAGACCAAAAAGGCATACAAAGAAATACAGCTTTAAGCAGCCCGATGTAAAAGAGTTAAGGAATCTGACATCGTATGTATTAGATCCTTTGGGTTTCAAAGCTCGCTATGGGAAGCTTCTACCTCTGCTCACCACCCAGGTTGACGAAGGGTTGATGAGTACATTGGCTCAGTTCTACGATCCCTTGCATCATTGCTTCTTATTTCTGGACTTCCAGTTATTGCCGACTTTGGAAGAATACTCTCACCTTATTGGGATTCCGATTCTGGATCAAGTGCCGTTCAGTGGCCTAGAGAGTATTCCATCTGCTCGAGAGATTGCTAGCTTGTTGCATATAGATGAAGATCTGATTAGAGCTAATCTGACTACCAAAGGCGGAATTCAGGGTTTTCCTTCCGAGTTCCTCATTGCCCAAGCCACCTTTTATGGGAAGGCCATGAGTGAGGATGCCTTTGAGGCTCTATTCGTATTGCTCATCTATGGATTGGTGCTATTTCCCAACTTCGACAAGTTCGTGGACATGAACGCCATTAGGATCTTTTCAGTTCTTAATCCAGTTCCGACTTTGTTGGGCGATGCGTATGTCTCCTTGCACCTGAGAAATATGAAGAATGGAGGAGTCATTGTCTGCTGTTTACCCCTGCTGTACAAGTGGTTTATTTCGCACTTGCCGCAGACAGTTGCTTTCAAGGAGAACAAGGGATGTCTACGGTGGTCTCAGAGACTCATGTCTCTCACCAATGATGATATCACCTGGTATGATCGCGTGTATGATACCGTTCAGATCATCGATTATTGTGGTGAATTCCCTAATGTGCCTCTTCTTGGTACATGTGGTGGGATTACCTACAATCCTATTCTTGCACGTCGTCAGCTTGGGTTCCCCCTAAAGGATAAACCTAATAACATTCTGTTAGAAGGTGTGTTCTTTCAGGAGGGTAAAGATCCCCAAGGCCTGAAAGCCAGATTTGTCCGTGCATGGCGCAATATTCACAAGAAAGGTAGGAACGAATTGGGTCCGAAGAACTGCATTGCTTTGGAGCCATACACCTCTTGGGTCAGACAGAGAGCTGCCACCTACTTGATGCCATATGATCATCCAAGACCTACACCGTTGGACATGGCTGGGCCTTCAACCCTCCCTACCCAACGTGTAGAGGAGTTGAGAGAAGAAGACCTTTCGCGTGCTTGGATCCGTGAAAGAGAGGAATTGCTGCAGCAGCTCAAGGAGAAGGATGCTATGATTGAATATCTCGAGCACCGAGTGATCGACGATCCGAACGACACTTGGACTTCTCTGCTTCCTCAGTCATCCAAATTCTGGAAGAGGAAGTATGATCGACTTGCTAAGGAGAAAGCTGATATGGAGGCTGCCTATGAGAGAGAGATCAAGAAGTTGTGCACTTCTCGTCTTCCAGCATCCCGAGCTTCTAGGGATCCATAGGATGTCATTTACCTTTTCTCTTTGTAATAATTGAAAAAATGTTGTATTTCTTTGTCTCAATATATTGAATGAAATATTTTCCATGAGCAAGTAAAATGTTTAAATATTCAAAATATTGCAAACAATACCCTCAGGGTTCCTTGAAAATAAACAAAGCATTTGCACAAGCATTTCATGCATCATTCTTGCATAAACAGGTACCCCTTTTTCTGGTCTTCTTGTCCTAACCTCTGTTCTTCATTTATTTTGAAGACAAGCTGACTCACCGGTATTATACGCGGGTCAATTCAGCAAGGGTCATGGAGCAACTTGAACAAGAGAACAGAGAACTAAAGGAAGAGGTCGCCAGACTTGGCGCTTTGATGGAGCAACTTCTTGCTGCTCAGAATCAGCCTGCTCCACAGCCCGCAACTCCTGTTCAGAGGACGGTTATATCCGAAGTGGCTACTTCAACGGTGCCAGTCAGTGCCCATCAGCCTAATGCCATGCCTCCCGGTTTTCCTTGGGGGATGCCTCCAGGCTTCATGCCTGATCTGCCAGCTCCTACATTTGTTCAAATGCCGGCATCTAGCCTGGTCCCTGTTCCCGCTCCTCCTGTCGTGCATACCATGCCTAGGGTAGACGACACCATCTATCACTCTGAGGCTTCTGAGGGCTCAGATGTTCATGAAAAGATGGACGCAATGAACGATCAATTCCTTGAGTTGAGAAAGGAATTGAGGACTCTTCGAGGCAAAGACCTATTCGGCAAGTCTGCAGCCGAACTTTGCTTAGTTCCCGGTGTCAAAATACCAATCAAATTCAAGGTCCCAGACTTTGAAAAGTACAAGGGGAACACCTGTCCACGTGCTCACCTGGTCATGTACGCCAGGAAGATGTCAACACAGACCGATAATGATCAACTCCTGATCCATTATTTCCAAGACAGTCTGTCTGGTGCCGCGCTCAGATGGTACATGAGCCTGGACAGTGTCAACATCCGATCTTTCAACGACCTTGGCGAAGCTTTCGTCAAGCAATACAAGTACAATGTTGATATGGCGCCTGACCGAGATCAACTCAGGTCCATGTCCCAGAAAGATAAGGAATCGTTCAAGGAGTACGCCCAAAGATGGCGTGAGCTGGCAGCTCAGATCACTCCACCGCTGGAAGAGAAAGAAATGACCAAGATCTTCCTGAAGACTCTTGGCTCATTTTATTATGAGCGGATGGTAGCAAGCGCTCCCTCTGATTTCACCGAGATGGTGAACATGGGGATGCGTCTTGAAGAAGGTGTCCGTGAAGGACGGTTGGCTAAAGAAGATGGTTCTTCCTCTAAACGATATGGAGCCTTTAAGAGGAAAGAAGGCGAAGCACATGCCGTGCAATCTCAGCCGAAGCATAGAAGACCCTCTGTTCAGAGGAAGCCTGCACGACTTTCCAATCATCAGCACCAGGTGGCTCACGTAGCACCTGTTTTCAAGGACAATACTCCTCAACGTCAGCAATATCAACATCAACAGTATCAACATCAGCAGCAATATCAGCAACCGCAATACCAACAACAACAATCTCGTCCACAGCAACAGGCCTACCAGCCTCGTGGGAGTACGAGTAATCAAGCAAACATGGGTTATGAAAGGAAGAAGATCAGTTTTGATCCGATTCCTATGTCTTATGCGGAGTTATATCCCTCTCTAATAGAGCAGAAGTTGGTTTCTCCGAGAGATCCTCCGGCTATACCTGTCAACCCTCAGTGGTGGTATAAGCCTGACCTGCATTGTGTCTATCATTCTGGCGCTCCGGGCCATGATATAGAAAATTGCTTCCAGCTGAAGACTAAGGTGCAAGACCTTATGAGAAGCGGAATTCTGAGTTTTGAAGACTCAAACCCGAACGTCACCAGGAACCCATTGCCTTCGCATGGGAAATCTGTCAACATGGTTCAGGAATGCCTTGGGAAGTACAAGGTTAAGTACGTCAGCCACATCAGGCAGTCGTTGGTTGATTTACATAAGATGCTGTGTCAGTACAGCTATTTGGAGCATAACCACGACAAGTGCCGCGTCTGTTCGGTTAACCGCTTGGGTTGCGACCAGGTCCGCAGAGAACTTCAGAAGATGTTGAATGAAGGTACCATTGAGATTCTCCAGAATCGCAATGTTGATACAGTCGAACCTGAAGTGAATGTCATATCACCAGTGTTCAAGCTGCCTGAGCCAGTTGTTATTCGTTACAATAGCAACAAGTCGAAGGCTTCACCTTCTTTGATCATCAAACCTGCAGGCCCTGTACCTTATTCATCCGATCGAGCTGTGCCATTCCGGTATAATCCTGTTGCTGTCCAGGATGGGGTCGAAGTGCCTTTGCCTTCCACATCCGTGACCACTATTGCTGATGTCAGTGGTTTGACCCGAAGCGGTCGTGTGTTTTCTGCGCCTCCAAAGGCTACTGTTTCTGATACCGTTGAGCGCCCTGTGGGAACCGCTGTGAATGTTCAGAATCCGGCACTTGATGTTGCCAAACCCTCCTCATCTGTACAAAAGACTCCTGTTTCTTCAGTTGGCCCAAGTGGCATTGTTGATGAAGAATCTGATGAGATGCTGAGGCTCATCAGAAAGAGTGAGTACAATATTGTAGACCAGCTTCTACACACGCCCTCCAAGATTTCCATTCTTTCTCTGCTGCTGAATTCAGAACCTCATAGGGAGTCTCTGCAAAAAGTCTTGGACCTGGCATATGTTGATCACGACGTCACCCTGGAACAATTTGATAGCATTGTTGCAAACATTACCGCTTGCAACACTTTGAGCTTTTGTGACGCTGATCTCCCTGAGGAGGGAAGAGACCACAACATGGCTTTACATATCTCAATGAACTGCAAATCTGATGCAATGTCCAACGTGTTGGTGGACACTAGATCTTCTCTTAATGTATTGCCGAAATCCACACTCTCTCGTTTGTCGTATCAGGGTCCTCCTATGAGGCAGAGTGGGGTTGTTGTGAAAGCATTTGATGGGTCGCGCAAGACCGTAATTGGGGAAGTCGATCTCCCAATCAAGATAGGACCAAGTGACTTCCAAGTTACTTTCCAAGTAATGGATATCCACCCATCTCACAGCTGTCTCTTAGGCAGACCATGGATTCACGAGGCTGGCGCCGTGACATCCACCCTACACCAAAAGCTAAAGTTTGTCAAGAACAAGAAATTGGTTGTAGTAGGGGGAGAAAAGGCTCTCCTGGTCAGCCATCTGTCTTCTTTCTCGTACATTGACGCAGAGGATGAAGTTGGAACCCAATTCCAAGCTTTATCTATTGATGAACCAATCGAGAAGAAGTCTCCTTCATTCACTTCCTACCGTGATGCGAAGCTGGCCATCGAATGTGGTGCAGTTGCTGGATTAGGGAAAGTGCTTGAACTTGAAGATAACCGATCCCGGGCTGGCATTGGCTATGGTTCTGGGGCATGCAATGAGCAAGGTTTGTTCACAAGTGGAGGATTCATCCATGCTGATCAACCAGAAGAGGAAGCTGCTGCTATCATTGAAGAAGAAGATGCAGAGGACTTGAACAATTTTGTTATTCCTGGTGGTGTCTGCCACAATTGGGTCGCTGTGGATGTTCCTACAGTTATCCATAGATCAGAGTAAATTGTTCACTTTGTTTAAAACCCTTCTCCCATGCCAAAAGGAGAAGTGATGACATTGTTGGCAAAGCATATATACAATGATATTTTCATTCAATTTCGCATTGTTAACATTTGTTTTTCCTTTGTTTTCACTTTTGCTTTTCTTTATGAAATCAGTGATCACAAAAACCATAAAAACAAAAACAAAATAAAAGCAAACATTTTTCATCTGCATAATGATTTGCTTGTCTAAATTCTGAAGTTTTTCTAACTAAAATCATTATGCAGGTTGATCCTAAAACCCATTGAACATAATGATCCAACGCCATCTCCCAATTTTGAATTCCCTGTATTTGAGGCAGAGGAAGATGACGTTGAAGAGATTCCTGATGAGATCACCCGTCTCCTTGAGCACGAAGAGAAGATCATTCAGCCGCATCTCGAAGACTTGGAAACAGTCAACTTGGGGTCTGAGGATTGTGTTCGTCTGGTGAAGATTGGGGCACTTCTTGAAGAATTTGTCAAGGAAGATTTGATCAGCTTGCTACGAGAATATTCAGATATCTTTGCTTGGTCCTATGAAGACATGCCGGGTTTAGATACAGATATTATGCAACATTTCCTGCCTTTGAAGCCTGAGTGCGTGCCTGTGAAGCAGAAGCTCAGAAGAACTCATCCAGATATGGCAGTGAAGATCAAAGAGGAAGTTAAGAAGCAAATTGATGCGGGGTTTCTGGTGACTTCGACATATCCTCAATGGGTTGCCAACATTGTGCCTGTTCCTAAGAAGGATGGAAAAGTCCGTATGTGCGTTGATTATAGAGATCTGAATAAGGCTAGCCCGAAAGATGATTTTCCTCTACCACACATTGACATGTTGGTAGACAATACAGCTAAATTCAAAGTCTTTTCCTTTATGGACGGATTTTCCGGATATAATCAAATCAAGATGGCACCAGAGGATATGGAGAAGACAACATTCATCACACCTTGGGGAACATTCTGTTATCGAGTGATGCCCTTCAGTTTGAAGAACGCCGGAGCCACGTATCAACGAGCTATGACTACCTTGTTTCATGATATGATGCACAAGGAGATAGAAGTCTATGTTGATGATATGATTGCTAAGTCCCGAACGAAAGTTGAGCATATTGAGCATTTGTTGAAGCTTTTCCAGCGTCTGAGGAAATTTAAACTTCGCCTGAATCCGAACAAATGTACTTTTGGAGTCCGTTCCGGCAAGTTGTTGGGTTTTGTGGTAAGTGAAAGAGGTATTGAGGTTGATCCTGCAAAGGTCAAAGCAATACAAGAGATGCCCGCACCCAAAACTGAGAAGCAAGTCCGAGGTTTTCTTGGCCGCTTGAATTACAGTTCCAGATTTATATCCCACATGACTGCCACATGTGCGCCGATATTCAAGCTCCTCCGGAAAGATCAGTCTCATGATTGGACCGAGGATTGCCAGAAAGCTTTCGACAGTATCAAAGATTATCTGTCTGAACCTCCGATTTTGTCTCCGCCTGTGGAAGGAAGACCTCTGATTATGTACTTAACAGTTCTTGAAGACTCGATGGGTTGTGTACTCGGTCAACAAGATGAATCAGGGAAGAAGGAGTTTGCTATCTACTACCTCAGTAAGAAGTTTACTGATTGTGAGTCTCGGTACTCTACGCTTGAGAAGACGTGCTGTGCTTTAGCTTGGGCAGCTAAGCGTTTGCGCCAGTACATGATAAATCATACAACTTGGTTGATATCCAGAATGGATCCAATTAAGTATATCTTCGAGAAGCCTGCTTTAACTGGGAGGATTGCCCGTTGGCAGATGTTGTTGTCTGAGTATGATATTGAGTATCGAGCTCAGAAAGTTATCAAAGGTAGTATCTTGGCTGACCACTTAGCGCACCAGCCGATTGAAGATCATCAGTCTGTTCAGTTTGACTTCCCTGATGAGGAAATTCTGTATTTGAAGATGAAAGATTGCGATGAGCCTACACTTGATGAAGGTCCAGAACCTGGTTCCAAATGGACGATGGTGTTTGATGGCGCTGTTAATCAATATGGGAATGGAATTGGGGCAGTGATCATTACTCCTCAAGGTTCACACATTCCGTTTACAGCAAGGCTAACTTTCAAATGCACGAATAACATGGCAGAGTACGAAGCCTGTATAATGGGACTGGAAGAATGCATTGATTTGAGAATCAAATACCTTGATGTCTATGGTGATTCAGCTTTGGTTGTCAATCAGATCAAAGGTGAATGGGAGACGAATCAACCTGGTCTCATCCCATACAGAGATTATGCAAGAAGGATTTCAACTTTCTTCACAGAAGTTGAATTTTATCATATTCCTCGAGAGGATAATCGGATGGCAGATGCTCTTGCAACGCTTGCTTCCATGATTGTGGTTAGATGGTGGAATGATGTCCCCAATATTACTGTGATGCGCTTGGATAGACCCGCTCACATATTTGCAATTGAAGAAGTGAAAGATGACAAGCCTTGGTATTTTGATATCAAGAATTTCCTCCAGAACCAGGTCTACCCGCCTGGGGCATCTGTGAAAGATAGGAAAACTTTGAGAAGGTTGTCAGGCGGTTTCTACCTCAGTGGTGAAGTGCTGTATAAAAGAAATTTTGATATGGTTTTGCTCAGATGCGTGGATAGACACGAAGCAAACCTGTTGATGACTGAGGTCCATGAGGGTTCGTTTGGTACTCATTCCAATGGACATGCCATGGCTAAGAAAATGTTGAGAGCAGGCTACTATTGGCTGACAATGGAGTCTGACTGTTGCAAGTATGTGAAGAAATGTCACAAGTGTCAAATTTATGCGGATAAGATTCATATTCCTCCGACACTCCTGAACGTGATTTCATCACCATGGCCTTTCTCTATGTGGGGAATCGACATGATCGGCATGATTGAGCCGAAAGCGTCCAACGGACATCGGTTTATTCTCGTAGCAATTGATTACTTCACCAAATGGGTTGAAGCCGCTTCATACGCGAATGTAACCAGACAGGTGGTTGTGAAGTTTATCAAGAACCAGCTGATTTGCCGTTATGGTGTGCCAGAGAGGATCATTACTGATAATGGATCCAATCTGAATAACAAGATGATGGATGAGTTGTGCGCTGAATTTAAGATTGCACACCATAATTCCTCTCCTTACAGACCTAAGATGAATGGGGCTGTTGAAGCTGCTAACAAGAATATCAAGAGAATTATCCAGAAGATGACTGTCACGTACAAAGATTGGCATGAGATGCTGCCATTTGCTTTGCATGGGTATCGTACGTCTGTACGCACTTCAACAGGGGCAACCCCTTTCTCTCTTGTTTATGGCATGGAAGCCGTTCTCCCAGTAGAGGTGGAGATCCCATCAATGCGAGTCTTGATGGAAGCCAAGTTGACTGATGCTGAATGGATTCAGAGTCGTTATGACCAATTGAATTTAATCGAAGAGAAGCGATTAACTGCCATGTGCCATGGGCAGTTATATCAGCAGAGAATGAAGAAAGCATTCGACAAGAAGGTCAAGCCTCGTGCGTTCCGAGAAGGTGACCTCGTGCTCAAGAAAGTTTTGTCTTTCGCGCCCGATTCCAGGGGCAAGTGGACTCCAAACTACGAGGGTCCATATGTTGTTAAGAGAGCCTTTTCAGGCGGAGCTTTGATGCTTACAACAAATGATGGGGAGGATTTCACTCGTCCTGTGAATTCAGATGCAGTCAAGAGATACTTTGCCTAAAAAAAAAGTATTATGCAAATGAAAAAACAGATGAAAAAACAGAATAGCTCGCTAAGTTGAAAACCCAAAAGGGCGGCTTAGGCAAAAATGAGCGTCTCGTTGGAGAACCCGCAAGGGTAATCCAGGCAAAAATTAGAGACTTGAAAAAAAAGAATATATTTGCATCCCGCTAGATTGAGTACCTCACCCTGGGGCAATCTAGGCAAAAATTAGGGATTTGGCAAGTAACTGCATCCTGACAAGACTTTATGTTCCACAGTCGTCATTTCGTCAGAAGATTCTCGATTCGTCGTCAACTGAAGCTTCGGATACATCGAGATTCAAATTGGTAGAGAAAGGATCATTATGTTCAATGTAGCCCTCTTCCAATATATATCACTGATTTCAAATTTGTACAGATCTATGGAGTCTTGCCATTTGCAGGCTACCATTCCATCAAATAAATTTGAGCTTTTTATCCAATTATTTGCATTCTTATTTGTTTCAATTCAACAAATGTTTTGCATGCTTTAAATTGATAAAATGTCATTGTTTTAAACAAATCAAATTTTTCAAAAAAAATATTGTTTTATACAAAGTGAACATTCACAAGATTGAAAGGATACTCAAGAATATCTCAGTGCTCTCCCGAGGGTGGCATGATTTCCAACAGGTAAGACGTTTGTTCATATTCCTGGTTTGGTGGTATCTTCTTTCTTCAGATCTTTGTTGGGGTTGTTCCTCAAACAAAGTTGTTGGTGGGGTTGTTCCCCAGTATAGTCGCAAGCAGAGTGTTGTTGAAGGCTTCGTTTTCTCCAGCATGGGTGTTTTCTTGTGAAGTTTCGGCGGTTGATGGTTTGTCATCTTGGTGCCCCGTCACTTTCTCCAGTGGGTCGTATGCCCCAGACTTTATTTGTCTCCTCAGCACAGTCATGAGTAGAGCTGTTTGTTGATATCCCTATCGGATTTGCGAGTAGAGTTGTTGACACTCTTCCCAGTGCAGTTGCCAGCGGAATTGTCTGTTCCCTCAGCACGATCGCTTTCTTTTTTGAAGACTCGGTAAGTCAGTGGTTTGATACCCGGTACTTTACCTTTCCCCGGCGAAGTCGTCTGCGGAATTGTTGCTATCTCTCCATCAGAGTTTTTCTCTTCAGCAGAGCAGGATTTATTTTCCTATGCAGTGGTTGTTTGGGTTGATATTCCAGTTATTTCAACCATCTCTTCCTCAGCATAGTCTGCAGATCGTTTGTTGTGGCAGTTTTGCCTGTTGAATACTCCTTCAATCCCCAGTATGGTCGGATGATGGCTCTAGCATCCTGAGAATGGATTGATTTCCTGACTGTTGGTGATCCTCAGTAGAGTGGCTTGTATTGCAGAATCTACTTGTTGTGATCAGTTTGCTATGTATTTTCTCCCCAAGTGGAGCGGTTCGTTGCAGAATCTACTTGTGTGATCTGTCCTCCCTCAGTGGTTTGTGCCCCAAGAGAGTAGCCGACAATTTTCCCCAGTAGAGTTGCTTATGCAGTCAGATTCTATTTGGATAATTTCATTCTCCCTTAGTGGGTTGTTCCCCAGCGGAGATATGTGGAGTTGCTTTTACAGCAGTTCGTGCTTGTGCAACGCACTTTTTTGTTTCTCAGTTGACACTGGGATCCCCTGCAGATACTTTGGGACTTCTCTTGTTCCCCTACAGATTCGTCTTGGTGGCCGTTTCGCCCGTTGTGACTTTCTGTACCCTGATTGGGTTGTTTCCTGATATCTCCGACTCACTGCTTCTTCAGCAGTACCTGCAGATCTTTGCTTCTCAGCATATAGATCTCCGCAGATTGGCTCTCCAGCTGGTTTTTCCCCTGGAAGTATAATACCGAGCGTTTGATTCCTGAACCTGTTCGTGTTAGAATCGTCTGTTTTGTCAGCATTCATCAAACATAAATCACGCATATTTATGCATACTCATAAAACATTCAGATATTCATGTTGCATTTCTTGCCATATATCTTTTGTTTGTCGTGTCTCCTGCTATGGCGATATAGATCTCTTTACAGATCTCCCCAAGCAGATGTCGGGTGTTATAAATCTCTCCATATAGAGTCAGCCCCATAAGCAGAAAGTGTTGGTCTATCCTTCTGCAGTTCCCCACTGAGATATATCCTCGTGGATGACGGTTTCTTCCATTTCCTCCCAACACATATATTGGGATGGATTTTCCTATTTGAGTTATATCCTCATTAGGACGTGTCTTGATTCAGTCCGTCTTTTCGGATTATTCCCGAATTGGCTATTTGTCAAATGTCTTGTGTTTCCCAGTGGGTTGTTCCCCAGCGGAATGTTTTGGGCCTCTACCCTCATAACCGGTAGCTATAAGTCCTACTTTTCCTGGCTTTCTTGACAGAATTTGTGGTTATACACCTTTTATTCTCCAGCCAGAGTTTCGGTCTTCTACCTACTACCCGGTAGTTGTAAATCCTATTTTCCTGCTCTTCAGCAGTTTGTGGTTTGTTATAAACCCTATTTTGGTTTCCCGTGCGGATTTGTGATTTATTCTATCCCCACGCAGAGTTGTTGGTCTTCTACCCCGTATTCGGTAGATGTAAACCCTAATTTTGTGGTCACCTCCACCCACCTTTTTGGCCCTCTGCCTACAAACCAGCAGTCGTAAGCCCTATCTTTGCGGTTTTTCTACCTACAAACCGGTAGTTATAAACCCTTGTTCTCTCCTTGCAGAGTTAACTTTGTTGTTCATCCCAACCGATGACAATTCCCCTTGTGGTTATCTTCCTCTAGTTCTTGATGTTGATTTTCCTTTGCTTGGATAAGTTGCTCAGATCAGCACTTATACCCCCCAGCAAGTCTTTTGCGGATAATTGTCGTATGCTAGCAATTTTATCCCCAGCGGGTCCTTTCACCTTGTGTCAGTGATTGTGTTCCCCGGATCTTTGATTTTCATCAATGAATCCTCAGCAGATCGTCTTTCATTTACCCTTTTGTTGGTAATGTCTGTTGCTCCTTTTGATTGGTCATCATTATATACCTATCCTGGTATCCCGATGCCTTTCTTTTCGGATTTTATCCTATAAACAACCTACAACCCGGTTAAGGATAATCTTCCATGCGAGGTTATTATTCACGGTCTGCCGGTAATGAATAATATATCTCATGCGCTCTTTAGTTGGAATCCTTTGTTGATTTTCCCCAGCTGAGCAAGATTCGTATTCCTTGTGGAATCGAATGTCCATCCTATAAACAAGTCTGCTGTTCTAGCTTTCTTCAGGGTGATGAGTGTCTTGGAAGTGAAATCCAATTCACGATTTCGGATCTTATCCTATAAACAACCCAGTAACCGGTTCAGGATAATTTTCCTTTCGAGTATATTATTCACGTTTTGACGGCTATGAATAATATGTCTCATGCGCTCTTTGGTTGGAGTCCTTTGTTGATCTTCCCCAGTCGAGTAAGATTCGCATTCCTTGTGGAATCGAATGTCCATCCTATAAACAAGTCTGCTGTTCTAGCTTTCTTCAGGATGATGAGTGTTTTGGAACACAAACCAATTCACGTCTTCGGATTTTATCCTACAAACAACCTACAACCCGGTTCAGGATAATCTTCCTTTGTGAGTATTCTATCCACGTTTTGACGGCTATGGATATTATATCTCGTTCACTCTTGGGTCAATCTTTTGATTGTTTTCTCCGCAGAGTAAGATTCGTATTCCTTGTGGAATCGAATGTCCATCCTATAAACAAGTCTGCTGTTCTAGCTTTCTTCAGGGTGATGAGTGTCTTGGAACACAAACCAATTCACGATTTCGGATCTTATCCTATAAACAACCTACAACCCGGTTCAGGATAATTTTCCATGCGAGTACATTATTCACGTTTCGACGGCTATGAATAATATATCTCATGCACTCTTTTGTCGAACACTTTGTTTGTTTCCCCAACTGAGTAAGATTTGCATTCTTTACAGAATCAAATATCCATCCTATAAACAAGTTTGCTTTCGCTCTCTTCAGGATGATGAGTGTTTTGGAACACACACCAATTCACGTCTTTGGTCGGTCACCTGTTACATACCTACAACCCGGTATCCTTGGTGTTCCTTCCTGTTTTTTTTTGTTACCCTTATACCGGTAACATCTCTTTTCTTTGGTGCTTCCTCAGTGAAGCTTTCCTGTTGCTTCTCCCCCAGGAGTCAGCTTGTGTTTCTCCAATGGATTTATTTTCCTTTGGAATTCTTTTCCCCAGTGTGAGTCCTTCACTCCCCAGTGAGGTCTCCAGTCTGTTTTCTGTTTTCCCTAATCAGAGTCGTGTATTGTTCACGCTGTGTCAGTTTTGTTTATCCCCAACTAGAGTCTTGTTAGAGTCTCTGTTCCTGGTGAGTGTATTACTCCGATGGATCGTCTTTTCTTCTGTGTGAACCACATTCCCCACAGAATTTGTGTCTTTTGCATACATACATTTGCATCATGAGGTCTCTTAGGGACCAAAATTTGTCTCATTATTGTTATTTAAGCCCATTCTACCACGTCGAGATGAAGATTTCTAAACTTCACTTCTCCGGCTAGAATGACCTTAAATAGGGGCATCTGTAAGACCCCAATTTTGGCCCTAAGATCCCTCATGGCCCATAACATATCATATCATGGCCTCAAGGATCACTGCATGCCCTAGCTTCCCTCCTAGTGGGTAGGTTGCCTTGTGAGTGTGATTCCTGATCACCAAGCATGTTTTGCATTTGTATATCTTTGCTTTTCATGTGTTTATTAACCAAAAAAGTACAAAAATATTGTCAGTTTAACCTTGTTGCTTGCAGTTGAAGCAATCATCAGCAATTAGGTCAAAATCAGTCAAAGTCAGTCATTGCAGTGGATGGTGGCCATTCTTGCAGAATTTGGGCACCATGATCAATAATCAAGAGTTCATATAACTTGGGACATCATTTGGAATCAAGTTCTAAAGGAATTAGGGTTTGGAATTCATCAGAAGTGGTTCAATCATGCAAAACCCTAGAAAAGTCAACTAAAGTCAAACTTGGTCAATTGTGGATTTAATCAGTGATTTGATGGATGGAATTGATTTGAAGGAGCTCATTCATGTCCATACAAGCCTCATGTATCATGCCAAACCTCATCATGGAAGAATTTGGAGCAAAATCAGAAATTTCCCAAAATAGAAAGTGGACCTGTAATTTCAACTGCCAAAAATGGAAACTTCTTGATCTTAATCTTACATCATGATACAAGCTTCAAATGAATTTTTGCCCAACATGAAAGTTGAACATCTTGTTCTCCCGTTTTCAAAAAGTCCAAGAACTATCAAATCCCATGAATGGTTGGCAAGATATGATCAATTCATTTTCACAATTTCATGAACTTCAAGAGGCCATATCTCATGAACCACAAGGCCAATTTTAGTGGGGTTTTTTCCTACAAGCTCCATTTGTTCCCCTCTTTCCAAAAACGCATTCATCCTTTACCAAAACCTCACCATGCAAAATGCCATTTTTGGACTTGACTTTATTAATTTCAAGTGGTGCAAAAAGTTGACTTTTTGATTTAGCATTTTTTAACACTTGTGACCAATTGGGAATTGTTTGGAATGGTATTTGCAACTTGTCCAAGGCCCAAACTCGGCCAGAACTTGCACCTCCACCTCCATATGTTCAAAATTAGCAATTGTGCAATTCACTTCATTTAACATAAACAAGCTTAGCATTTGTTAAACCAAGACTAAACAGCAAATATAAGTCACATTTTCTGGCCATTCAACCCTAGCTGCAGCCTCCTATCAAACAGAAAACTCTCATTCTCTCTCAATTTGCATTTTCACGATTTGGAATTTCTGAGCAAAACTCTCAAAACCCTCGAGCCTCTCTTCATTGTTCCATCATCTGGACATCATTTGGAGACCATTTCAAGCTCCATTCTCCTACTATAAGGCATTCCACGTTCTGTTTTTCTCCAAAGCACTACAATGGTGAAACTTGATCTGAACATTTCCAAGCCTTGCTGAGCTAAAGTGTTTCAAGCATCCATCATTTCGAACCCTAATCTTCATCTGTTTCAAGCTAAGGCACTCAAAACAACATTGTTTCACGAGTTTCTTCAAAATCAAGTAAGTAATCGAATCTCTAGTTTCTTAAAGTGATGCTATGCTTTGTGTAAATCTCTTCTTGCTGGTCATTCTGAAACTCGAATCACTTGATTTGGTTGATTATTTCTTGAGTTATGTTGTTTTTAAGTTTGAAAGTGAAATGATGTCTTGCTCGATTCACACTGTTTGAAACTGATTTTGTTAAAATGGATGTTGGATTATGATCATGTTTGGTTTGCTGATGAGATTAGTGTAACCGATTTCATGTTCTGGGCGATTTCATTTTCCACGATTGTTGGAGATGATGAATGTCATTGTTACTGTAGCAAGCCCTAATTGAATTTCCAGAACTTGGTGTTTTCACGTGTTGTTACTGTTCTATTGGTGATAGCCAATCAGAACATTTCATTTGCCTTTGCTGATGCGCACCGTTTTGGTTAATGAGGCCATATTCACGAAATTGCCACTGGTCAACTTGTTTGACTCACTAAATCATGTTATGTTGTTCATGTTGTCCCAAATTGTTACTCAACTTACAAAATTCCTAATTCACTCATTTCAATTCCAAAATTCATGAAATTTTTTTCATCATATTCACATGAATGTCTATTATTTTATCATGATTTTTGCTGAATTTTTGGTTGGCTGGATTTTAAATGGTATTAGGTTTCTTGACATGTATGCACATTTTGTACCTTTTGCCATTTCTTTTGTGAAATTGTGATGATGTATCCAATGCCCCTGAAATTTTTTGTGGTTAATCTACACTCATTCATGTTTGTTTTGATGTAGAGTTCTTGAATTTATCATATGTGGTTTGTGAGATATGAATTTTGGAAGTAGGGTGTGACAATTTGTGTCACACCATTGATATGCAATTTCATGATTTTTGTTGACATACTTCCTGACCTCCAATTAATGTGAAATTTTGCATGAACCTTCTCTCATATGTCTAGTTCACTTGTGATTTTTCTTGGAATTAATTATGCCATTTCCTAATTGTTTGGGATTTTCTCCCCTGTTTGACCAAAATGTTGACTTGTGTGATACATCTTGCCATTTCCTTTGTGAAATTCTCATACCTTATTGGATGATCATGAAATTTTACATGTGCATACTAGACATCTTAAGCTTTGCATTGGTGTTGATCCCATTCATTTCTCATCTGTTTTCATTTAGTTATGATTTTTTGAAGTTGATACATGTTGGTTTGACTTCTTTGTGCATACTTGAAATTGTTTTGGCTTCCTGATTTTAATTGACCATCTTCCCATGATCTAATTGAGCTGAAATTTTATATGAATGTCATTATGTGGATTTTGATTGAGCATGAATTATTTGGTAATTTTTTGAATTGTTTATGTTTGCTTTTGAGCTGAGTCTTGCTGTTGACTTCTATATGTTCCCATTTGCCATGCTTTGACTTCTTTTGTCTATGAAATGATGATGATGCATGATATGAACTTGAGACCAATTGTGCTTGCTTCTTAAATGTTTGAAATTGATTTTGGTTGACTTTCCCTTGCTGTTTTGACTTTCTCATCTCATTTTGACCCTAGGCTTGTCCTAGTGGTCCTGTTGCTTATGTTTAAGCTCATTGTTTCAGGTTAAGCTACAAATGCTTCAAAGAAACTTTTGCAAGTTGATTAAGCTTGATTTGTTTATCATAAGCTAACCTTTGTTTTGTAGGTGGCTTGACTCACATGATTTGAGTCTTGTGCTTTGCACATTTGCCTGTCTGTTTTGACTTTTGGTTTCTACCTCTTTCTGATTTAAACTGTTGAACTGTGTACTGATTTGTTTGACTATTTCAGGTACCACTTAGTTGCTTAGTTCTTTGAACTTGCTTTGCTTTTCTATTTAGCAATTTGCTTTGAGGTATAATCCCTTTTCTTCATGTAGTCTGGAAGACCTGGCCTGTTACTTGGCCAGGCAACTGTCTGAAGTCCTCCTTAAGAGGCAATGCTTGTGTGTGTTAAATTTTGTCCCAAGCAGGAAAAGTCCTTCAAGAAAGGCAATTGGTAGATCAAAGGGATAAGCAACCTATCCCCTACTATTCTGTGAGTCTTCTCCTTGCTCCCATTACATGGTTGTAGCATTGAGATCAAAACCCAAGATCAATCGAGTCAATAATATGTGGAGAGAGTTCCTACTTTCTGAACTCCCACACTTTCTATTATTTGATGCTCTCCCTGACCAGGGATAAGAGCAATGAGGCACACCCCTCATCTCCTTTCATCTGCTTCACCTTAGCCTCTCAATGGCAAGGTTAAGAGCAACTTTTTACCCTATTCCAGTTGGCCTCAGTGCCTAACCCTCTTGTATGAGCTTCCTTGTTTGGTTATAGAGTGTGCTGATTGATTTCATTGATTGATCATTTGCTTCATATACACATTGTTTGCTTGTATGCTCTATGCATTTATCATCATTTATTGCTCATCAATGCATAATCATCTCATTTGTCTTTGTGACTTATCATTGCTGTTTGCCCATTGAGGACAATTGTAAGACCATTCATTGGCCATTGCTCCTATGATATGGAAGTGAGTATAAGACCATCACCTTGGCCACTCATCTCATCTTTGCATGTTGCTTTGTTTGTTTGTATGTGAGGATACAATTGTAAGTCCCTGCAAGTTGGCATTTGTATTCCTAGGACCATACTGTGGAGGTTAGAGTAAGCCCAGATAGATTGGCATCTGACATCCATGTTTTGTTTTTCTTTGTTTATGTGAGGTCGCAATTATAAGTCCCTGCAAGTTGGCATTTGCTTTCCTATGATCATATGTTGGATATTGGTGTAAGCCCAGACAGATTGGCATCCGGTATCCAAGTTTCATTTTGTTTTAGGAGATTAGTATGAGTCCATTGAGTGGCCTCTGATATCCATTTCTGTTTTAGGAGACTGGTGTAAATCCATCTATTGGTATCCGGTATCCACCTTTTATTTCTTTGTTTGAGGAGATTAGTGTAAGACCATTGAGTGGCATCTGATATCCAGTTTTATTTTAGGAGATTGGTATAAGCCCAGTGATTGGCATCCGATATCCGCTTTTGTTGACTTTCTTGTTTGTTTGTTATTATCCATTGCTTATTCCAAAGGACACACTTGAATCATCTCCCATATGATTTCAAGAAGTGAACCTTCTAAGAAGTTTTACAATCCATCCTCATCCATTCATCCTCATTATGTCCTAAACCTTTTCACATATCATTTTCAAACTTGACATAGATATTGTGCAAACATCTTCATGTTTTCAAACTAAAAACCTGGACCCCAAGTCCTTGACTCTTTTTTTCAAACTCATTTCATAATACTTCTTTGAATCAATCTTAATCATACTTTGACTCCACTTTCATAATCACAATCAATTAACTTCACTCATTCACTTGTTTTGGCTTTGTCCATTGGTAATCTTTTCATGCATTAGCCATAGGTTTCAATTATCTTTGTGGTTGATGTAAATCTTGCCTATCCTTAGTGAGTCGACAGTAAGACTTCCGTACTGAAAACAGGGCTAACCCCTCTAATACGTCGAAGCTATCCTCGCATGGTGGATGTTGGTTTTGGTCGAGTGTTCTCCCATTGATAATGAAAAGCCTCAGTGCTATTGTTTAAAATTGAATCCACCAACTTTTGGAAATCTTTTAGCCGAACTACGGCGTTTTGATCCTTACCTTTGATGGAAGGTACGTAGGCAGCGGGTTCATCCGTTCAAACCCAATAACACAAAAATAATAAAATTGTACATTCTTTTCTCATCATCCCAATCATGTTTGCACAATACTTATGTCATAACAAATAACAATTTAGTACAACAAGTGTGAAAAGGGCTCCCTAGGAGTACCTAGGACGTAGTGGGTGCCTAACACCTTCCCATTGCGTAATTTACCCCTTACCCAGACTCTCTGATCTTTTTATTAGTTTTCTACGTGTAAAACTTCTTAGGCTTTTGTTCGCTTTTTAGCCAGTCCTTTGGATAAATAAAAGTGCGGTGGCGACTCGAAATTTCATTGTATGCTTTGCTTATGATTTAATCGATAAATCATATAGCGACGAATACACCGCTACAATTGGCAATCAGTGCAATCAGTTCTTGATCATTTTTGCCCTAAATTAGGGTTTGGTTTAAAATCAGTTTATTTCTGATTCTTTGGGTGAAACTCTTTTCCATGGCCCTCCATATGTCCACAAGGGTCTACATACAAAAAATCAGCTCTTTATTTGAGCTAGAAGTGCTTCAATTGATCAATGGAATCGGGAATCAAGCAGTTTGGGAAAAGTCAACTATGGGGCCAGAAAAGTCAACCCCTGACATTTTGAGGGTGGAATCTTAAAATCCATGCCTAAGGGATCCTACATGTGAAATTTGATCAAGGTTGGATCATGGATTCATCATTTAATCAGGAATTGAAAAAAGTTATTAAATTTGGAAATGGTTGACTTTCCATTTAGGGCAGGTTTTCATGGTTGT
The DNA here is from genome assembly GCF_024323335.1 of Lathyrus oleraceus. NCBI lineage: Eukaryota > Viridiplantae > Streptophyta > Magnoliopsida > Fabales > Fabaceae > Lathyrus > Lathyrus oleraceus. Next base: position 260,899,574 of record NC_066582.1, read on the forward strand.
TGCACCCACTTTAAGCCCATTTTCCATCTGGATAGAAGCTCCATTTGAAACTTTCTCCAACATGAAAGTTGTTCCTCTTGTTCCAAGCTCTCTATAGATATAAAGTTTGCTTCATTTGGATTAAAATTGAGAAAGTTATGCCTAGTCAAAATGAGACATTTTTTTAAGACACTTAGAAAATTTTCTAAGTCCCAAAATTTGCAAAATTTGTCAAGACTTCTTGGCCAGATTTCTTGAACTTCAAGGCACCATTTGAAAATACTTTCTTCACAACAATTACACCTTGCCATGTCCTCTTTCACATACTTTTGGAATCATCCCATTTGGATCATTGGTTTGGGAGATGCACTCATCTAAAGTTGGCATCATGAACTGAATTTCTAGGCAGCATGTTAGGCCAAACTGGCCCAACCTTTTGGCATGATGAAACCTGAACTTTAAGGCTACTTTTCACATTCTTCCATTCATAATTTCCACTTGTGCTCAACATGAAAAATTTTAAGCTCCATGAACTCTTCCTACTGTTTGCATTGCCTTGCCATTTGGTCATGTTCTCATCAAGATACAAAGTCTCAAAGTCACCCTGTTGGGTTGTTTCCTTGCCAGACCAACACAGCCAAGTCATGCTGCAAAATCGACCAGCCCACATTCTTTACCTCATTTGGCCATGTACTCGTTTGTCCACTAACTTAAGTTTTTCCAAAACAAGGGCTTGCTTTCACCACCTCACTTTTTGCATTGCATTTTGCTCATGAACCAAAACAAACATTTCATCCCATTAAGAATGATAGATCCAACATATATAAGCACTAAAACCCTAACCTGAAGGGTGGTGGCTGTTATTTTCGAGCTAAGCAAGCAAGGCAAGCATTGAAGATCTGTTTTCATCCCTTTTCATTTGCTCAAAGTTGAAGTTTCAAAGCAGTAGCATTCCTTCCATTCCTCTCTAATACCAAGAGGCAGTGGATTGTTTTCCACTAGGTACCTTTACTACTCCATTTCCATGACTATGGCTTTGCTTATTCCATGCTTGTTCATCATGTTTACCATGCTTACCATGCTTGCTTCATGTTGTTTTTCCATTATGCCATGCTTGCATCATGTTATGTTCCATGTAAATACTATGCAATGCTTGTTTATAAAGCCCTCAACATAAGGCATTGCTATTAAGTTTGAGTTTGTGATGTTGTTTTCTGTTGTATCCGTGAGCTTGTGGCCATCTTGCTGTCCACTTTTCTTCATGTTTGAGCCTTCATTTCCTTCAAAATAAAATACCATGTTGTTCTACTCATTGCATACTTGAACTTTGCTTTTTATTTCGTACCATTTGGTGAACCATGGTGTTAGCATTGTTGTGTGGAAGATTGAAGGAACCATCTGCATGTTATCGTGTTTTTTTACTATGCATGGCGCTAGGGTTTAGTTTAGGGAAGATGATGACCGCGTGTCATCACTAGGACCATTGGATATGTCATTCGCCTTTTAATCCTGGCCGCTGGTTCCATTTTTGTCATGTAGTGATTAAAACAAACATGACCAATTGATAAGGTCACATGCATTATTTAATTAAATGTTCATTTTATTTATTTGTCACGCCTGGAATATTGTTTGGACTGGGCTTCCAGCGCAATTACTTCTCACACCCCACACACCTGGCCCATGATCCATTCACCTTTATTTTCATTTTCATTTTTAATTCTTATTTTATTTTTCTGTTTTGTTTTTTAATTCATAAAAATATTTTATTTATTCATGAAAATACCAAAAAATACTTTCCACATTTCTTAATGTTTTATTTAATTTTTATTTTCATATTTATTTAATGTTAATATTTTATTTCAATTATTTATTTCAAGTGGATCATTTTAACACACATTTATTTCTTGATTTTATTTTCATGACTTAGAATTATTTCTAGGTTCTGATTTTTGGGATGAGGGTTGTCCAATGTCTCATGGTCAACCTGACTTTTTCTTGGAATTTTATTTCCCATTTTCAATTTATTTTGGATTTATTTTTGACCTAGTTTGTTTGGTTGACTTTTCATTTGACTTCTGTTTTATTTCAATTAATTTATACACTAATTCTCCTTATTTTTAAAATCTTTTTTGGGGGATGATGATGTCCTGACCCCACCTTATTTAGTTTAATTTTTCATGATTTTCTTGATTAATTTGCTATTTATTTCATATTTTTCAAGTTGACTTGACTTTTCAGTTGACTTTTCTATGATTAATGTTTGACTTAGGGATTGCTTAAGGCAATTGAAGAGATCTTTTGATCCTCCCTTGTTCATCTCATATGCCATGTATTAGAGGCCTTTCATCTTGATTTTATTTGATCCTTGCATCATTTCCCGATTAAATTATTCATTGATCCTTTGTATGCATAGTTTCATCTGTCTGATTCATCTGATATTTTTTATACTTGTTTCTTTCATCCATGCTTCTATTGTTTGATTGCTTAACATGTTTATACTTCTCATGCATTGTCTAATGCTTCACTATTTCATTCTTTGATTCTCTGATTTGATCATATACCTGTTTATTTATCTGACTTGATTGTTAACTATTTCCTACTTGTATGATGTATGAGGCATATATTATTATTGTTTGATTGCCATGAACAATCCCCATTCATAACAAATGTACCCCTCTCCCATGAAGTGTATAATATTTATTCTTTCATTCGTTGTTCATCTGTTAATACAAGAATTAAAACGAACATCCGATAACCATTTCAAAACAAGATCAAAAGCTCGATCCAACGTCGAGTAATCATTTTCAAAACTTAACAGAACCAACACGTATTCATCCATCATTTTGTAAGTCGATTGCTTCATGCATCACCATTTCTCTTGTAAGTCGATTGCTTCATACATCGCCATCTACCTGTAAGTCGATTGCTTCATGCATCGCCATCTACCCTTATCCGTGGCTCCTCTCCTTGCTCCTTTCGTCAACTCTTGTTCCGTTTAGGTGGCACCCATTAGGTAGAACCCTTTGTATGATAACATAGGTAGCATTCCCTTATCCTTTGTATGATGACATAGGTAGCATTCCCTTATTCTTTGTATGATAACATAGGTAGTATTCCCTTATTCTTTGCATGCTAACATTAGGTAGATGTTCCCATTTGTAAATCCTAACACATAGGTCCATATTGCACGACAACTCTAGGGCAGAGCTTCCCCACTTTTAGACCTTCCGTGCGTCTCCGATCCTGTGGCATGTCAATCCGTTCTATTGCAAAGAGGTAACTGCCTAAGACTCGATTCAGCGAGCTACGACACCTACTGCTAGGATGTTGAACATATTGCCCACCTTCATTTGAAACAACTGGTGTCCTCTTTTGTAAGTCCATGTTCAGATGGCAATCCTTAACCCGTAGTTAGGCGAACTACGACAACTCTGATTCTCATGTTCAGATGAGATACGTAGGCACGAGATGCGATGTCTTGCCGAGTTTTTGACTAACGACTAACAACTAATCCTTGTTTATTTTCGCCCTTGTTGCAATTCTTTTCTCTCGCCCTCGTTGCGAACGAGACATTCCCTTTTTCTTGCCCTAGTTGCAATCGAGACCCCTTGTTCCCGTAGTTAGTTGAACTACGTTTTGCTCTGATTCTCATTCCAGATGAGATACGTAGGCATAAGACGCAAAGTCTTAGCGAGCACACTTCTCTTTAACCCATACGTAGCCGAGCTACGAAGACTCTGATTTTCATGTTCAGATGAGATATGTATGCAGTGGATGCGACATTCGTGCGAGTCATTTTCTTTTAACCCTCTTTTAGTAAATAATACCTTAGATAAACACACACCCTTTAGACAAGAACAACAAGAGTGGATCCCATAGAGTACTACGGATGCATAGGGGTGCTAATACCTTCCCTTCGCATAATCGACTCACGAACCCAAGATTTGGTTGCGAGACCTTGTCTTTTACTTTCTCTTCAGGTTTTCTTCGATCGTTTCCTTTCCCTCCTTTGGGATAAATAACAAACGGTGGCGACTCTTCTGTCTTTCTTTTTTCGCCGGTTGTTTCGTTTCGCATTTTTTTTAGGTTGCGACAACCCTCATTCCACATGCACACGGTTTCTTCATGTAATGCAGCATGATTGGCTATAAATAGAAGTGTCATTCTTCATTCAATTCCAACCTTAAGGCACCTAAATTGCTGCAGAACTGAATCCCCACCCTTCACCCAAAGGAATTTTGAGTTTTCTTCTTCAATTTTTCAGTTCAATTTTCAACTTCCTTGGTTGATCATTGAGCTTCAATTCCTAAGCCTATCTACTTTTCCATCTCAAGATCACACTGCATCAAAGAGTTGGAAGAGATTGTGCCTTGTAAAGCTGCAGTTCAAAGGTTGTTGTTCAAACTTCTTTGATTCGAAACTCCTTGGATCTTGCTCATTTCTTGTGTTTGTTGGTTCCTCTGAAGTCCTCTCATAAGAGGAAATTGATCTGTGCATTTAATTTCATGAATTGAGCAAACTCAGATTGAACTCCATAATTTTCTATCTCAGATTTCTCCTTCTATGAGAGTCTAGAGTAGAAACCAATGGCACATGGGCGATGTACATCACCCCAGCTTTCCAATGATATGAGGATCATGAATTTTGGTGAGGTTTTGAAAACCTGCAACTCTGGCCGGAGCTGGCTTGCTCGCCGGAGAAGACAGTGGTGTACACCACCGTCCCCCACGCGTGGATGCATCTGGACCATTGAATGATGTTTCCAGATTGAATCAGAGCCTTTGGATGTTATGACTTTTTTAAATGCATTGTGTTCCTCTTTTGACCAAGGCCTTTGGTGCGTGCGCATCTCTCATCCCTCTGATATGCCACCTGTCATACCCCAATTTTGTCCGGGCATATTTAAATTTTTGTAAAATCGATTTCATTTTTAATTTGCATCATATGCACAGCATGACATGCATTTCATCATGAATAAAACCTAAAATATCAGTCAGAATAAATTTATTGAAAATACAGACAAACTGGTTAAATCATTTCTCAAGAACATGTAAAATCAGCGGGTAAAAAGTTTCAGAATAAAAATTAGAGACACCAGTATTATTAACCTACGGTTCATGTAGTTTAAACTGGTATGCCTGTTATATTTTTCAGCGACTGTTTCGGTTGCATTTTGACCCGCCTGAGTCTTTTAACCGGTGAAAATTTATTTCAGAATTTGAAGAAACGCTGTATTTTTTCAATAAATATATTTTGTGCTGATCATTTTAGTATGTCTGATTTAATTTTTCGAGCAAATTCACATCCGGCTTCTATTTATATTCAATCCTGTTATTTCTTTGTTTTAATTTCCAAATTAGAGATTTGTTTTATTATTATCATTTTCTAAATTAAATTAATCCCTAAGATTTTTTAATGAATTTTCTTTTAAAAAGAAAAGTAAAATAAAATTAAAAGAAAACCTTTTCCTCTTTTTCTAACACGTCACCCACACTCAGACTCTTTCTTGACACGCCACCTACCTACACTCTCCAACGTCTCACTCACCTCACATTAATACATTTCCTCCCTCAGACTGATTCACTCACCTTTCCACGTTACCTCACATCCCTCACGTGCCTCTCTCCTCTCTCTGCTGATAAAAAAGGAAAACCAAAACAAACTTAAAAAAAGGACTTTTTCCTTTTCCCAAATTGTCACCCATTTCAATATATACTCTCTCTGTAAAAAGAAAAAAACTCCACCGCCAACACCGCATCACCCTTCCTTCACAAACCAAACACCTCCTTTCGCCGCTCACCGTAACACCCTCCACTCACCGTCACCGCTCCTCAACCATCACCAACATCCGCCGGAAATCTCCACACAACGACCCTCCATTTCAACTTCCGGCGACCTCTCCAACATCCGACGACAACCTCCTTCCGCCGCTCACCGTAACACCCTCCACTCACCGTTACCGCTCCTCAACCATCACCAACATCCGCCGGAAATCTCCACACAACGACCCTCCATTTCAACTTCCGGCGACCTCTCCAACATCCGACGACAACCTCCGCCATCTCAACCGCCGACATTTTTCCTTCGTCCAAGCTTACGACTTCAAACCGCCTTCCTCAATTCTCCGGCCTTTGTGCCACTAAAAAACCACTCACCGAATTGTTTGTTTTCTTCAAACTTTCCGTGAACACGCAGAATCCACCGGATCTAATTCTTGAAAAGCTGTTAACAACCGGAAAGACGAGAAATTGATTTTTAGGTGGTTTGTGTTGCTGTTGTAATGTCTTTGAGTTGATTTAGGAAATGAGGCAAACCAACATCATGCTTTCCCCTTTTTCCGTTTTGAATAAGCAGGAAGGGTACAAGAGACTTTGTGGTTAAGAAGGAAAAAAAATATATGTGTTCATACACGCTCTGTCATAGAATTTGTTGGAATTCTGATTTTAAATTGTTGTTTATGTTTTCATTGTTTTTCCAAGATTTGGATTGTTTAATAGGTTACTGCGAATGCACCGGTTCGGTAGACATTGTGGGGACACCAAGTTGTGGGCATCACTGAACTCAACTTTGCATTTCCGTATTCGGTAAATTCTGAACCAAAATTCTATTTTCTTACGGGATAATTTGTATTTGATTTGGGTAGGAAGCTGTTACTTCCTGTTGGTTGCGTAACCGGCAAATGTTTTTACCTGCGTATTAAACATAGTCCCCTTTCTTCTTCTTCTTTCATTTTGAATTCCTTAATTAGCATTGGTTATGAACGTCGCCCGTTTGTTTATACAAATTTGGTCAGTTTTGAATATTAAATTGTGACTATGTTATTAGGTAATCAATTGTAATGGTAGTATTTAATTTCTTGTGAAATATTGTGTTCAAACTGTGTTTTGCTGCACACATTAATGGTATGATTGCTACAGGGTCTCATTTAGCCATGCCTTTTGGAATATTGCGGTTGCTTGCGGTAATCATTCGATACATGATATAATTGTGGTAGCCTAGATTTTCTTTTAACAGGATAACATGATGTAATTGTGGTAGCCTAGATTTTCTTTAAACAGGATAACATGATGTACACACTGCAGATAAATTGAAATCCGTGGAATTGGTTAATTAGTATTAAAATTAATTAATTAGTTAAATTTTGGTTAATTAATTAATTGCGATTAATCTCTTCTAATTATAATTAGAATTAATTAATTAGTTAAATTTCGATTAATTAGTTAATTGCGATTAATCTCTTCTAATTATAATTAGAATTAATTAATTAGTTAAATTTTGATTAATTAGTTAATTGCGATTAATCCCTTCTAATTATAATTAAAACTAATTAAATTATTTAATTTTAATCAACTTGATTATTTGATTTAATTGAATAATTTTGGTAATTAATTTCAATTAACTTAATTAATCGATTTAAACCTAAAATTATAATAAATTAGTTTTCGATAATTACGAATGGGTCGTTTTCTAATATTATCACAATTTCACACTCATTTACAAAAATCACTTCAATTTATTCACAAATTTAAAACCTCGATCCAACATGAAGTATTCTTTATTAAAATTAAGTGAAAATACTTGATCACAATTAAATACCATTTCATTTGGAAATGAAAAGGGGGGATGGTTTTGAGTTTTCAACTCCTCTCCTCGATTATTTGAATACGAGCTTTCTTACTCGGTTAGTCAAATAGTCGTCATGTCTAATCCACTTAAGCAAATCAAAACATTCTTACAATAATAAGAAATGAAAAGGGAGATAACTTTGAGTCTTCAATTTTTTCTCCTCGACTATTTGAATACAATTTCTTTTACTTGGTTAGCCAATAATTGTCGTTCCTTTACAAACTTCTAAACCAAAACAAATCAAACTATTTCATAATAACAAAATGAAAAAGGAGATGACTTTGAGTCTTCAACTTCTCTCCTCAATTGTTTGGATACGAGTTCTCTTACTCGGTCATTCGAACAATTGTCATTTTCCACCAACTTATACCGTAAGTTAAATGATTGTCATTCTTCTACAAACTTCTAAACCCCGATTAAATCCAATATTTTTCACAGTAAGCCAAATGAAAAGGGAATTGATTTTGAGTTTTCAACTTCACTCCCCAATTGTTTGATTACGAGTTCTCTTACTCGGTCAGTCGAACAGTTGTCATTTTCTGCAAACATACAACTTAATCAAATCATTTTCTTAACAAACCGTACGAAAAGGGAGATGATTTTGAGTTTTCAATTCCTCTTCTCAAATGCTTGGATATGAGTTGTCTTACTCAGCCATTCGAGCACTTGTCATTTATTCTAAAGTACATCAACTATACACAAACCTATTTTCATGATCACTCAGATGAAAAAGAAAGCGGTCTAGAGTCTTCTATTCCCTTTCCCGATTATTAGGATACGAGTTGTCTTACTCGATTATCTGAGTATTCGTCATCCATTTAAAATACCTTAATCATCATTAAGATCCTTTCACAATTAAGGATGAAAAAGAAAGTGGTCTAGAGTCTTCTATTCCCTTTCCCGACTGTTAGGATACGAGTTGTCTTACTCGAATATCCGAGTAATCGTCATCCAACAAAAATATCTCAACACATCAAACCTATCTTCCGCGCCTCTTCCGCGCCCCCGTGCGATCAAAACATCTCAACCAATCAAAACATCCAATATACCAACTTGTCACGTCCGTATGATCAAAATCCTTTTCAAAAAGAACATTGTTAATCCTTTCTAATGCGCATAACAAACCAATGCTTAGGCCTCCGCCGAGAGTAGACAAGCCAGTGTTTAGCCTTTAGAACGCGATCTAAATAGTTGTTCACTAAAAGACACCAACCAACCGTAGTTCCCCGAACTACGAATGCTCTGATTTCCTTATTATACCATAAGGATACGTAGGCAGGAGATTGTTGTATCTTCGCGAGCACACTAATAAAAAACCTCCCATTTCCCTTTCTGAGGTTCTCATCCACTTCTATTTTTAATATTTTATAACTTAAAGATAACAAACAAACATAAATTAACACTCAAATCACAAAATTGAACTAAAAGGTTCCCGTTGAGTACAACGGACGTAAGGGGTGCTAATACCTTCCCCTTACGTAATCCACTCCCGAACCCGAATATGGTTGCGACGACCATTATTCCATTTCCTAAAGGTTTTATCGATATTTTCCTATTCCTTCATTGGGATAAATAAAGTTCGGTGGCGACTCTGTTCGAACGTAAATTTTTCCGCGACCATCGCGAGGAATCGTATTTTTCGAGATGCGACACCACCTCATTTAATGAACTTGATCCAACTCACCAGGCTTTTTCTTAATTTCTGAATTTCATTTTATTTTCTTTTATTTCCTTTTATTTTAAAAATTCATATCTTCTTCATTTTAAATCCAAAAAATATGGGACCAATTGCATTATTTCCCTTTTTAATTCTAGTTTCTGAAAATGATTTTTAATATTTTTTATGAGTCCATTTAATATTTTTTGTGAATTTTCTCTTTTCTGGTTATTTTTAATTCATTTAAAATAGTTTCCAATATTCAAAAAATGCAAAAATATTTTCTTAACATCTTTGAATGATGATGAATCTATGAAAAATATTCTCATCAATTTCTTAATTGATTTGAGATTTTAGTTCAATTATGTTATATTTTCTTCATTTTTAATTGTTTAAAATTAGTTTCTGGTTTCCAAAAATGATGAAATTTTTTGTCAAACTTTGTTTGACCTTGTTGAACTTAGGATGATCCATTTGGACTTTTCCAAGTTGATTTGAAATGGATTTGAAGTTTGACCTTTATTTGTTTATTTTAATTCAAGTATTATTTTAAATTCCAAAAATACCAAAAATATTTTATTTGTTTCTTGACTTCTAAGCTTCATCTCACTTCTGTTTACCATTGATTGACTTTGATTCTATTAATGTTTGATCAATGTGTGTTTGGATATTTCATTTGAATTTCAATTTATGTACATTCTTATTCTTCTTCTTCTTCATCTTTTTTCTTTTTGATCAATGAGTTAAAGATTGGTGGTTAGCCTTGACATATGAGAGGCTTAACCTTCCTTGATTCAAATCAAATTCATCTTGATCAAAGATCAAGTGAATTGCTTTGCATTAAGGATAGGTTGCTTCTTAGTAAAGCAAAAAAAAACCTAAATCAATACAATATCATTCTTCTTTTCTTTTGGCATGGCGAGTTGTAGGAGCTTGGCTTACTAGTCATGGTCTCTAACTTGTGTTTGTTGCCTATAGTTTTATTGACCGGCCTCAGATAGGTGTGACTACTACATTAGTCCACTTACGATTGCTTAACATATCGCTAAATTGCCTTATGGCACACTAACATTAACTACTAATCATTAACTTTTAATTCAAGCCTTTAATTCTTGCAATTTACTTTAATGCAATTTAATTTCTTGCACATTAATTCATTTACTTTTGCTCTTTTCTCACTTGAGCTCATGTGTATGTTAATGCAATTTGCCTTTTGCTCACTTGAGCACATTATTGTGTATATATTATTGTGCTTGTTTTGTTTTGTTTGTGTGAACCCAATGCAAATGGACAAAGGACTTAGATTTTAGGACCTTACCTATGCTAATGGAGTTTGAAGAGCAACTAGGCCTCATGCCTTTAGAGTGCTATAATTGTCAAAGAGCAACTAAGCCTCATGCCTTTAGAATGCTTAAATCTTGAAGATGAATTGAAAGGATCCTAATTATAAACTCACTCTTGTCCATTCTTTATTTGCATTGTGAAACTTTTTGATTTGTGTGCTCTTGTGTGCTAGGGATCCTAAACTTGAGCCAATTAGAAGAACCATTGTCATGAGCATCCAAAGTGAGAGATACAAAAGCCAATTGGAAGATTCCTAGGAGCTTGATTGTTATTTGCTTGATTGCTTGAGTTATTTGCTTATTGCTTGCTAATTCCAAAGGATGGGAGCAACTTGGATCATCTTTATATCTCAAGAAGGGAACTCCAATGTGGTTTTATTTCTCTTCCTTCATCTTTGCATGTTTAGGACCTAGCCATTTCTCTTCTTCTCTCCGCTCTAACCCAAGCCAAACTTTTGTGAAAACATTAACATTGTTTTCCAAAAAATAGAAACCTAAGCACTATACATTTGATTTTCCAAACTCTTTTCATAACACTTATTTTGAATTGAATTTTAAGTCAACTTTGACCTTACTTTGTGAATACTTTTCATTTGTAAATACAACTCACTCAATTGTTTTGTGGTTTCAATGGCCACTTCTTGCCAAAGCTTTTTCATAAACAATAGCTATTAGGTTTGAGTTATGCTAGAGGTTGATATAATACTCACCTATATCCTTAGTGATGGACTATAAGACTTCCATGCTTATTATAGGGTTAACCCCTCACTAGCATGTTGAAGCTCTCCTCACATGGTGGATTTGTGGTTTTAGGTTGAGTTTTCTCCCTTTGATAACAAAAGACCTTAAGGCTTTTAACCAATCAATTCACCAACTTCTTTTGAGATTTTTACCCCGAACTACGAGGTTTTGATCCTAATCTTTTTTAAGATGGTACGTAGGCAATGGGTTTATCCATTCAAACACAAAATTGTAAATAAATTGTATATTCTTTTCTTATCTCCCCAATCATGTTTGCACAAATATTTTCACAAATACCAACCTACCTTACAACATTGGTGAAAAGGGCTCCTAATCGGTCACCATTTCCATTGAATTCCCACCGTTAATCCGACATATTTTCATCACTTTTGTAAGATTTATGTTTGTTTATAGTTGTTTCAGAGTCATTTATCATGTTTTGTTGGTTTGGTATCGCATTGCATTTTATTACAAGTTTATGTCAAAAAGGTCTCTTTTACGCTTCGTTTTGGTAGTGTTATTGTTACAGGCCATTGCACAGGTTTAAAAGCACTAACAGTGGAGTTGTGGATACTCAGAAAGGCAAAAATATAAAGAGACAGCAGGTCAACACGGGCCCCCGTGTGCTACAACGCTGCCCGTGTTGTTGGTCAGGCAAAGCAAACTTGGAGAGGAAAAACAGAGAGCAACACAGGCACCCGTGTGGTGACACACGGCTGTGTTGTTTAAAACAGTGCATTAACACGGGCACCCGTGTGTAGGAACACGACCCGTGTTGTTACCTCTGTACCTTAATTTGAAAATGCTCATGTTGGAGAGCACACACGGGCACCCTTGTGTACACAGACGACCCGTGTTGATGGGCGCAACTTAGAAACTTCAATTTTTTCCATGTGAACCTATTCTGCTCATTAAGGGTAGTTTGGACTTTTTGCTAGAGGAAAATCCATCTGAAACTATTAGAAGGCTTGAGAGAGAAAGGAGAAGTCACTTTTTGACTTACGAAAGAAAACACTGTATTGAGAAGATAGCTACCACGGAGGATTCGAAGACGACGTGATTCAAGGGTTCCGACCATTGAAGATCAAAATCTCCTAGTTCTTTGTAATGTCTAATTTTCATACTATGATTTCGTTTAATACTATGAGAGGCTAAACCCCCTATGTTAGGGGGGTGGTCCTGATTTGATCGTATGTTATGAATTTGAACAAATGATTTCCTTATTACTATGTTACTTATTTCAATTCAATTGTGTGATGTTATTATGCTTTTGTATCGGACAAATACAAATTGATCTATGACTATCAATAACAGGATTGTGATTGTTAGGGTTTTCACACAATTGGGTTTATGAATGAATCATCTAGGACTAGTAACTTTTGTAAACCACCGAAAACCTCGATTTTATTTATGATTAAAACCAAGGATTTATTGAATGGACATTTGATAAAAATTGGTAGTTTAATAGTTTCTTTCTTGAGGACTTAAGGAAGAACATTCTGAGGTTAGGTAATTGGATGGTTCATGTGTATTAAGGAAATCTTGACTGAATTCATAACTGGTTAAATCAACCACCTATCCTAGCATGTTTTAACTTAATCAATTATATTTTATTGTCTGTTGTGTTTATTGCTGAAATTCCAAAAACAACCAAACCATTATCTTTGTGTTCTGATAGAATCAAAGTTAAATAAGTATTTCCTACGCAATCCCTGAGATTGATACTTGGAAATAAAACTCCTTATTACTACATTGGTAAAAATAGTACACTTGCTTTCGCCGCTCACCGTAACACCCTCCACTCACCGTCACCGCTCCTCAACCATCACCAACATCCGCCGGAAATCTCCACACAACGACCCTCCATTTCAACTTCCGGCGACCTCTCCAACATCCGACGACAACCTCCTTCCGCCGCTCACCGTAACACCCTCCACTCACCGTTACCGCTCCTCAACCATCACCAACACCCGCCGGGAATCTCCACACAACGACCCTCCATTTCAACTTCCGGCGACCTCTCCAACATCCGACGACAACCTCCGCCATCTCAATCGCCGACATTTTTCTTTCGTCCAAGCTTACGACTTCAAACCGCCTTCCTCAACTCTCCGGCCTCTGTGCCACTAAAAAACCTCTCACCGAATTGTTTGTTTTCTTCAAACTTTCCGTGAACACGCAGAATCCACCGGATCTAATTCTTGAAAAGCTGTTAACAACCGGAAAGATGAGAAATTGATTTTTAGGTGGTTTGTGTTGCTGTTGTAATGTCTTTGAGTTGATTTAGGAAATGAGGCAAACCAACATCATGCTATCCCCTTTTTCCGTTTTTAATAAGCAGGAAGGGTACAAGAGACTTTGTGGTTAAGAAGGAAAAAAAATATATGTGTTCATACACGCTCTGTCATAGAATTTGTTGGAATTCTGATTTTAAATTGCTGTTTATGTTTTCATTGTTTTTCCAAGATTTGGATTGTTTAATAGGTTACTGCGAATGCACCGGTTCGGTAGACATTGTGGGGACACCAAGTTGTGGGCATCATTGAACTCAACTTTGCATTTCCGTATTCGGTAAATTCTGAACCATAATTCTATTTTCTTACGGGATAATTTGTATTTGATTTGGGTAGGAAGCTGTTACTTCCTGTTGGTTGCGTAACCGGCAAATGTTTTTACCTGCGTATTAAACATAGTCCCCTTTCTTCTTCTTTCATTTTGAATTCCTTAATTAGCATTGGTTATGAACGTCTCCTGTTTGTTTATACAAATTTGGTCAGTTTTGAATATTAAATTGTGACTATGTTATTAGGTAATCAATTGTAATGGTAGTATTTAATTTCTTGTGAAATATTGTGTTCAAACTGTGTTTTGCTGCACACATTAATGGTATGATTGCTACATGGTCTCATTTAGCCATGCCTTTTGGAATATTACGGTTGCTTGCGGTAATCATTCGATACATGATATAATTGTGGTAGCCTAGATTTTCTTTTAACAGGATAACATGATGTAATTGTGGTAGCCTAGATTTTCTTTTAACAGGATAACATGATGTACACACTGCAGATAAATTGAAATCCGTGGAATTGGTTAATTAGTATTAAAATTAATTAATTAGTTAAATTTTGGTTAATTAATTAATTGCGATTAATCTCTTCTAATTATAATTAGAATTAATTAATTAGTTAAATTTTGATTAATTAGTTAATTGCGATTAATCTCTTCTAATTATAATTAGAATTAATTAATTAGTTAAATTTTGATTAATTAGTTAATTGCGATTAATCCCTTCTAATTATAATTAAAATTAATTAAATTATTTAATTTTAATCAACTTGATTATTTGATTTAATTGAATAATTTTGGTAATTAATTTCAATTAACTTAATTAATCGATTTAAACCTAAAATTATAATAAATTAGTTTTCGATAATTACGAATGGGTCGTTTTCTCATATTATCACAATTTCACACTCATTTACAAAAATCACTTCAATTTATTCACAAATTTAAAACCTCGATCCAACATGAAGTATTCTTTATTAAAATTAAGTGAAAATACTTGATCACAATTAAATACCATTTCATTTGGAAATGAAAAGGGGGGATGGTTTTGAGTTTTCAACTCCTCTCCTCGATTATTTGAATACGAGCTTTCTTACTCGGTTAGTCAAATAGTCGTCATGTCTAATCCACTTAAGCAAATCAAAACATTCTTACAATAATAAGAAATGAAAAGGGAGATAACTTTGAGTCTTCAATTTTTTCTCCTCGACTATTTGAATACAATTTCTTTTACTTGGTTAGCCAATAATTGTCGTTCCTTTACAAACTTCTAAACCAAAACAAATCAAACTATTTCATAATAACAAAATGAAAAAGGAGATGACTTTGAGTCTTCAACTTCTCTCCTCAATTGTTTGGATACGAGTTCTCTTACTCGGTCATTCGAACAATTGTCATTTTCCACCAACTTATACCGTAAGTTAAATGATTGTCATTCTTCTACAAACTTCTAAACCCCGATTAAATCCAAATATTTTTCACAGTAAGCCAAATGAAAAGGGAATTGATTTTGAGTTTTCAACTTCACTCCCCAATTGTTTGATTACGAGTTCTCTTACTCGGTCAGTCGAACAGTTGTCATTTTCTGCAAACATACAACTTAATCAAATCATTTTCTTAACAAACCGTACGAAAAGGGAGATGATTTTGAGTTTTCAATTCCTCTTCTCAAATGCTTGGATATGAGTTGTCTTACTCAGCCATTCGAGCACTTGTCATTTATTCTAAAGTACATCAACTATACACAAACCTATTTTCATAATCACTCAGATGAAAAAGAAAGCGGTCTAGAGTCTTCTATTCCCTTTCCCGATTATTAGGATACGAGTTGTCTTACTCGATTATCCGAGTATTCGTCATCCATTTAAAATACCTTAATCATCATTAAGATCCTTTCACAATTAAGGATGAAAAAGAAAGTGGTCTAGAGTCTTCTATTCCCTTTCCCGACTGTTAGGATACGAGTTGTCTTACTCGAATATCCGAGTAATCGTCATCCAACAAAAATATCTCAACACATCAAACCTATCTTCCGCGCCTCTTCCGCGCCCCCGTGCGATCAAAACATCTCAACCAATCAAAACATCCAATATACCAACTTGTCACGTCCGTATGATCAAAATCCTTTTCAAAAAGAACATTGTTAATCCTTTCTAATGCGCATAACAAACCAATGCTTAAGCCTCCGCCGAGAGTAGACAAGCCAGTGTTTAGCCTTTAGAACGCGATCTAAATAGTTGTTCACTAAAAGACACCAACCAACCGTAGTTCCCCGAACTACGAATGCTCTGATTTCCTTATTATACCATAAGGATACGTAGGCAGGAGATTGCTGTATCTTCGCGAGCACACTAATAAAAAACCTCCCATTTCCCTTTCTGAGGTTCTCATCCACTTCTATTTTTAATATTTTATAACTTAAAGATAACAAACAAACATAAATTAACACTCAAATCGCAAAATTGAACTAAAAGGTTCCCGTTGAGTACAACGGACGTAAGGGGTGCTAATACCTTCCCCTTACGTAATCCACTCCCGAACCCGAATATGGTTGCGACGACCATTATTCCATTTCCTAAAGGTTTTATCGATATTTTCCTATTCCTTCATTGGGATAAATAAAGTTCGGTGGCGACTCTGTTCGAACGTAAATTTTTCCGCGACCATCGCGAGGAATCGTATTTTTCAAGATGCGACAGATGGCGACTCTGCTGGGGACATAATTGTTTCCGCGACCATCGTGAGGAATCGTATTTTTCGAGATGCGACAGATGGCGACTCTGCTGGGGACATACTCTAAGCAAAAGAGAGTGAAGCCTAATTTAGTTCAGCTTCTGTATTGTGTGTTAATCTTGTTTGTTTATATGTTATTTTTTATTCTGCTATTATTATTCTGTCATAATTATTATATTGTGATTTGTTGACTATGTCTTATTTGGGGTTCTCTGGTTGGTGATACTTGGTGAGATAGGCTCTCCACCCGAGTCTGAGAAAAACCATAAGATTAAGTTGGTGGTTGCGTAGTGGGCGCCCACAAGGAGTTTTCCTTGTTGGGAAGAAACGAAGACCCCGCCTAGAGGAGATTCTCTTGAGATATTATTGTCCGACGAGTCTTCGTCACGACGATAGGATTTTCAAGTTGGATCAATGACTCTAGGGACCTTTTAACCCACTCTATCCGGAGGTTATGTAGTATTAACCTACGAAGTTTCAGACTTGTTGGGTTAATATGAAAGCCCCAATCAGATGAGATCCCTTGGACGTATTACTATCTTACAGTAATATTTCCAACCTTGATCTATGACTCTGAGAACCTTGTTAGAACCCTGGACTCGAGAGTCGTGTAGTAGAATCCTCATGGAGTTTTCCTTGTTGGGATAATACAAAGACCTCACCTAGACGAGATCTTCTTAAAGATACTATTGTCCGACAAGTCTTCGTCATGGCAGTGACATCCTCAAGAAATATCCATGACTCTGGGAACCTACCAACTATAGAGCCTACCCATGGGGTTCCATTAATCAGAGATACCTGTCATTTACCCATTATTCTGATCCATCTGAAAACACTTTGAACCTGTGATCCTAAACATGTCACTACAACTCATACACATATCAATGCATCTGCAATCGTCATGCATTGCATATCACCTTTCATACAAAATATATACAAAAAAAACTCATCCACCCTCCGTCCATAGCCTGCAGTTGATTTCCCGATACTCATATCAGACTTGAAGTAGCTCTTGAAAGATCATGGATCCGTTGGAGCAAAGTCATATTGCATTGGGAGGAGATGTGGACTCGATGAAAAATCAGCTAGACTAACTTGTGGAAGCTATGATAGTTTCATCAAAAAAGGAAGACATCCTCAACACTGGCAATCGTTGGACTGATTTGTGTCTATTTTTGCATTTGTAGTTTCTTTGTTGTTAAAAGTTGCTTGTGTTTTAAACATTGTTGTTTTTAATGGTAATATTGATGAAGTAATGATGCATGTTTTGAATTAATTATCTCGCATTCGCTCATTTTTCTTCTCTTATATCAAAAACAAAAATACATCACTGTTTCTCCCATTCGCTTTTCTTTATCATAACCTTTGTTTTAGCAAAGATTTGAGGGAGGATGACGAAAACAAGTTACCTATAATTGTTGACTATATGCTTTCAGATAAAATCCTGCTAATGATGTACAGGCATTATTTCAAATTCCCAAACACTGGAGAGATAAGGAGTTAATCCCTAGTCAACCACTTCGAGCCTGAAGTAGGAGTTTCTTTCGGATCTAAAAAACCTTACATTAAACCTGGGGCAGGGTAGTGTTCAGTTAATCTGACTATGCATTCAAATCACAAGATGAAATATCCAGTATGTGGATCAATTACATGATATTCTTCGTACACATCCTAAAGTGTCGAAGGAACCTTGAAAAATCAAAAAGTTATGTTGGTTGTTCTCCGAATGACCATTGACTTGGCAGTCACAAATTTTCGAAAAAATAATCAAAGAAAAGCCCGCTAAGTCGAACACCCAAAGATACGACTTAGGCAAAAAAATAGGGGCAATCCCGATGGACTAAAGCTTCAAAAAGCGGTCCATGCAAAAGTTAGGGATCAAAACAAAAATCAAAGGAGGTCACGAAAACCCTCAACAAAATAAAAACAAGATTTAGTGACCACCATATCAAGAATCAAAGGGTCACCAACATCCATGAAGAGCAAAATAAAGTGTCAGTCATTTCAAAAGATATTACACCCGCAAACTCTCTTAAAAAGATGAATGTGTATGTTGAATTAACTGAACGTAGAACTGGAGTTTATCAAGAAGAAGGGTGGGTACAAAAACAATTTTGAGCCTCATATCCTTTGTTTCAATAACCATGAACCAAGCCACGTTACAACCCTTAAAAGACCTAATTGAGGTAGGGTTATTTCCGAGAGCATATTACAGCAAAATTGCGTAAACTGACTCCTAAAGATCTGCTAATCTTCAACATCGATGTCATTACTCTCACTGTGTCTTTCACACTTTAAATTGCTAAATCAGCCATACATTTGGACTCATGGTCCACTCGTCACACATTATCACATCATTCAAATAAATTCTTTTCAAAACTTGCATGAGTATTGTAACACCCTTCTAAATACCCCAAAATATTTAATTAAAACGATAACATATCAATCAGAGTAATTATGCCCCGAAGGGTGTCACACAATCATTACACAACAATTATCAAAATATCCTGTCATGCTCATTTATTAAATCAGAATAAGACTCTTTTGCATAATTCGCAGCGGGTACAAAACATCGACATTCAAATCATGTACTACATTACATGTAAAGTTGAATCAACAACTAAATTAAAACATAGTCAAACATTCCCTCCCGATGTTACATCTACCAGAGCATGACCCACTAAGGACGACACTAGACTCCATAGCACTAGCTTCTACTCAACTCACTGCTCGTTACCTGAAAAATAGATGTAAGGGTGAGTTCCTCAATCAATATAATAAGCATTATAGAACAACATGTAATGCTAAGTAAATAACACATCAATTCACCCTAATCAGACTACGCACTCAGCAACGGCAATATCCGTTCAAACATCATATTCAACAGTAACATATAGCACATGTATAATCTCAACCATACTCAACATCAACAACACAACACATAACACACATATAATACTGGAATACATCCATTCATATTATATGCCATACATTCATTATGAAATGAGACTCCACACATGCGGTACCGACTATTCTTGAACATACAGTTCAAGCTCACCGATCAAATCCAGATACGGCTACTAAGCTCACTAGTCCCACTCATTTGAGATCTAATGACTCACTCACTAATTCCTCACCGTGGGAATTAGCTACAGCCCCGAAGGCTAGACTATGCACACTAATCATCTAGCATGCAAACATCAACAACAAATCCACAATGATTCACTCACTAATTCCTCACCATGGGAATTAGCTACATCCCCGAAGGCTAGAATATGCATGCTAATCACCTAGCAATGCAACAACAACAGCAACAATTCAAGAATAGACATAAGCTCACACTCTAAGCCATAAAACAGTCTATTCACAAATGCATACATAACTGATACATTCACAGCATCATGCTTATCATCACACATCATTAATACATTTTATCACGAAAGCATATCACATCCAGCCACATAATCAAATACAGTATTAGCACACTCTACTAATACCTATACCACTCAAAACAACGGAAATGATCCCTGCTACATCATACATCAGCTAAGTACATCGCTCAGCCTAAACAACCAAAAACTGCACAACAACAGCACAGAAAAATCACAATTCTGCCCATACGCGTATTGCCTATGCCCATACGCGTATTGCCCACGCCTGACCAAATCCATACGCGTACTGCCCACTCTCATACGCGTATGCTACGCGTATCACATTCCCATACGCGTACCAACAGAGACCAAAACACGTTCAAAACATCATCTTCCTCATCCATACGCGTATTGCCTAGTGCCATACGCGTACCAGCCATCTCATACGCGTATTGCCTAGTGCCATACGCGTATGACCAGAGACCAGAACTCTCAGATCTGCAATGGCTTTCTCTGCTACGAGATCTACCCAATCCAACCTTCCACAGTCCAATTTCTACACAGAAATCGTTCATATTTTTCAACACAATTCATATCTTATTCGATTACACAAACTCTGACACTTTTACATCTAATTCCTACGAATTCTTTCTCAATTATACCCCAATTTTCGTTTATCCAAAAAAGTTCACAAATTCATCATGCATCAATCTAATCAGAGGTAAAACAATGGTTATCACTACCCAGTACATATTATCACATAATGCCCTTTAACCGATGATAAACCCCCCTTACCTGAGTTAATCCAGCAATCTCTGAGCTCCAAGCTTTTCCTCTTCTCTTGCTCTGCCTTTTTCCACTTTCAACCGCTTCTCTGTGTTTTCCTTTTCACGTGCAAACCCTTTTTTACCAAAAATGGGACTTTTTATTATTCCAACTTATTTTATTCCAATAAATAATTACCCCAATAATTATTATTCCAAAATAATAATAATAATAATTCAATTATCTAATTAAATTAATAAACATATTATTAACTTAATTTAAATAATTATTATATTATTATCGGGGTGTTACAAATCTCCCCCACTAAAAGAGTTTTCGTCCTCGAAAACATACCTCAAGTGAACAACTCCGGATAAGACTCCTTCATCTTACTCTCCAGTTCCCAAGTCACATTGCCACCTGCTGGTCCTCCCCAAGCTACCTTCACCAAGGCAATCTCTTTACCCCGCAACTGCTTCAACTCTCGATCCTCGATCCTCATAGGTGATGTCTCAACAGTCAGGTTATCTCTCACCTGTACATCATCTACTTGGACTACATGCGACGGATCATGAATGTACCTCCTCAACTGAGACACATGAAAAACCTCATGCAAATTCGCAAGCGACGGCGGTAAAGCGATACGATAGGCTACCTCTCCTATCCTCTCCAAAATCTGATAAGGACCAATAAAACGAGGTGTCAACTTCTTCGACCTCAAAGCTCGACCAACACCAGTTATCGGAGTAACACGAAGAAACACATGATCTCCCTCTTGGAACTCAAGTGACTTCCTCCTCTTATCATGATAACTCTTCTGACGCCTCTGAGCAATTTTCATCTTCTCCTGAATCATCTTAATCCTTTCCGTAGTTTGTTGAACAATCTCCGGTCCAACCACAGCACTCTCACCGGACTCATACCAACATAAAGGTGTCCGACATCTCCTACCATACAAAGCTTCAAACGGTGCCATACCAATGCTCGAATGAAAACTATTGTTGTAGGTAAACTCAATCAAAGGCAAATAACAATCCCAAGCACCTCCCTTTTCCAAAACACAAGCTCTCAAAAGATCCTCTAATGACTGAATCGTCCTCTCAGTCTGACCATCAGTCTGCGGATGATATGCAGAACTCAATCTCAGCTTAGTTCCCAAAGCCTTCTGCAAACCTTCCCAAAACTTCGATGTAAATCTAGGATCTCTGTCCGAAACAATACTCGACGGAATACCATGCAAACTTACAATCTTCTCAATATACAACTCGGCTAATCTCTCTAACGGATAATCCATTCTGATCGGAATGAAATGAGCCGACTTCGTCAATCTATCAACAATCACCCAAATAGCCTCAAAATTCCTACTTGTCCTTGGTAAACCCGAAACAAAATCCATACTGATGCTGTCCCACTTCCACTCTGGAATAGCCAACGGTTGCATTAGCCCAGACGGCTTCTGATGCTCAATCTTTGACTTCTGACAAGTCAAACAGGAATAAACAAAACTCGCAATTTCTTTCTTCATTCCCGGCCACCAAAATAACTTTTTCAAATCATGATACATCTTCGTAGCTCCAGGATGAATACTCAAACCACTACGATGTCCTTCCTCAAGAATGCTCTTCTTAAGCTCAGTAACATCCGGAATACACACCCGATTACCAAATCTCAAAACACCATTCTCATCAACTCTGAATTCACCACCTTGACCTTGATTCACTAGAGTCAACTTATCAACCAAAAGCATATCGGATTTCTGACCCTCTCTGATCTCATCCAAAATATTACTCGTTAACTTCAACATTCCCAATTTAACACTATTGTGAGTACTTTCACACACCAAACTCAAATCTCTAAACTGTTCAATTAAATCCAACTCTTTAACCATTAACATAGACATATGCAATGATTTCCGACTCAATGCATCAGCTACTACGTTTGCTTTACCCGGATGGTAATTCAAACCAAAATCATAATCCTTCAGAAATTCTAACCATCTCCTCTGTCTCATATTTAGCTCTTTCTGATCAAACAAATACTTCAAACTTTTATGATCACTGAAAACCTCAAATCTTGATCCGTACAAATAATGCCTCCACAACTTCAGAACAAAAACCACAACTGCCAACTCTAAATCATGTGTCGGATAGTTCCTTTCATGAACTCTCAGTTGTCTCGAAGCATAAGCTATAACCTGCTTATTCTGCATCAACACACCACCCAAGCCCAACAATGAAGCATCACAGTAAACCTCGAATAGTTCCGACGAACTCGGTAATATCAGGATAGGAGCAGTAGTCAACCTTCTCTTTAACTCTTGGAAACCTTCTTCACATTTCGAATCCCAAACAAACGCTTGCCCCTTTCTAGTCAACATCGTCAACGGTAACGCCAACTTAGAAAATCCCTCAATGAACTTCCTATAATAACCAGCCAAACCAAGAAAACTTCGAATCTCAGCAACAGACTTCGGAGCTTCCCACTTAGACACCGCTTCTATCTTAGAAGGATCAACAGCAACACCACCTCTTGAAATCACATGACCAAGAAAACTCACCTCTTCTAACCAAAATTCACATTTGGACAATTTAGCAAATAACCTCTTTTCTCTTAGAACTTCTAAAATCACTCTCAAATGCTCAGCATGCTCTTCTTCAGATTTCGAATACACCAAAATGTCATCAATAAACACTACCACAAACTTGTCTAGGTACGGATGGAAAATCCTATTCATATACTCCATAAATACTCCAGGCGCATTAGTCACACCAAAAGGCATTACAGAATACTCATAATGTCCATACCTTGTTCTGAAAGCAGTCTTCTGAATATCTTCAGTTTTCACACGTATCTGATGATACCCAGATCTCAAATCTATTTTGCTGAACACACTCGCACCAACCAATTGATCCATCAAGTCATCAATCCTCGGCAAAGGATACCGATTCTTGATCGTCACTTTGTTCAGTTGCCTGTAGTCCACACACAACCTCATAGTACCTTCTTTCTTCTTAACCAACAACACTGGTGCACCCCACGGTGACACACTCAGACGAATAAATTTCTTATCCAACAGATCTTCCAGCTGACTCTTTAATTCAGCTAACTCAACAGCAGACATACGGTACGGAGCCATCGATATCGGTCTAGTACCAGGTACCAAATCAATCGAGAACTCAACTTCACGCTCTGGCGGCAATTCATTCACTTCTTCAGGAAACACATCAGGAAAATCACACACCACAGCCAGATCACAAATCACCAGTTTATCTTTAGCTTCCAAAGTCGCTAACAGCATAAACAACTCTGCCCCATCTGCTACTTCCTCATTCACTTGCCTTGCTGATAGAAACAAACTCTTTTCTTCCTCAACCTCAGGAAAGATCACAGTCTTATCAAAACAGTTGATATAGACTCGGTTAAACACTAACCAGTTCATGCCCAGAATAACATCAATCTGCACTAGTGGAAGACACACAAGGTCTATCCTAAAATCCCTACCAAAAATACTCAAAGGGCAACTTAAACAAACTGAAGTAGTAGTCACTGAACCCTTCGCAGGAGTATCAATCACCATACTACCCAACATCTCAGATATCTCTAACTTAAGTTTCACAGCACAATCCAAAGATATAAAAGAATGAGTCGCACCTGTGTCAATAATAGCTACAAGAGGAAAGCCATTAATATAACACGTACCTCGGATCAAACGATCATCTGCAGAAGTCTCAGAACCCGATAAAGCAAAGACCTTGCCTCCTGACTGATTCTCTTTCTTCGGCTTAGGACACTGTGGACTGATATGACCCACTTCTCCACAGTTGAAACAAGTCACAGTCTTCAATCGACACTCTGCAGCCAAATGACCACCTTTTCCACACTTGAAACACTTCATCTCAGCACTGGTACACTCATGAACACGATGTCCAGCCCGACCACATCTATAACACTTAACAGGGGCACTAGAGTCTCCCCCACTAGGCCTCTTCATCCCACTCTGTCTCTGAAAACCCTTGCCAGCTGCATACGGTTTTCCACGATCAATCTGATTCTTACCTTTCCTATCAACCCTTTGCTGATAGCTCTCTGCTCTAGCCTTGGAATCCTGCTCGAAAATCCTGCAACAGTCAACCAAATCAGAAAACACCCTGATCCGCTGATATCCAATCGCCTGCTTGATCTCGGGACGCAACCCGTTCTCAAACTTCACACATTTGGAAAATTCCCCAGTAGCCTCACTATAGGGAGTATAATACTTTGACAGCTCTGTGAACTTAGCAGCATACTCAGTAACAGACCGGTTACCCTGCTTCAATTCCAAGAATTCTATTTCTTTCTTTCCTCTGACATCCTCTGGAAAGTACTTCCTCAGGAATCTCTCTCTGAACACAGCCCAAGAGATCTCAGCATTACCAGCAGTTTCTAACTCAGTGCGGGTAGCAACCCACCAATCATCAGCTTCCTCTGACAGCATATGCGTACCGAACCTGACCTTCTGGTTATCGGCACACTCAGTCACTCTGAAGATTCTCTCGATCTCCTTCAACCACTTCTGAGCGCCATCTGGATCGTATGCTCCCTTAAACATTGGAGGATTGTTCTTCTGGAACTCACTCAGTTGACGAGCAGCTCCCATTCCCACAACATTCGGATTTCCTCCAAGTACTCCAGCTAGCATACCCAGAGCCTCAGCAATCGCAGCATCATCTCTACCTCTTCCAGCCATCTCTATTCTGAAAACCCAAACAAACTAAAACCATGAGTACTGATAGGTTACACAACACCTATACCGTACAGGGGAAACAGAATAATTACGACTCGACTCGACCGACTATGCTCTGATACCACTAATGTAACACCCTTCTAAATACCCCAAAATATTTAATTAAAACGATAACATATCAATCAGAGTAATTATGCCCCGAAGGGTGTCACACAATCATTACACAACAATTATCAAAATACCCTGTCATGCTCATTTATTAAATCAGAATAAGACTCTTTTGCAT
The DNA here is from genome assembly GCF_024323335.1 of Lathyrus oleraceus. Lineage (NCBI taxonomy): Eukaryota > Viridiplantae > Streptophyta > Magnoliopsida > Fabales > Fabaceae > Lathyrus > Lathyrus oleraceus. Next base: position 260,925,363 of record NC_066582.1, read on the forward strand.
AATTCGCAGCGGGTACAAAACATCGACATTCAAATCATGTAATACATTACATGTAAAGTTGAATCAACAACTAAATTAAAACATAGTCAAACATTCCCTCCCGATGTTACATCTACCAGAGCATGACCCACTAAGGACGACACTAGACTCCATAGCACTAGCTTCTACTCAACTCACTGCTCGTTACCTGAAAAATAGATGTAAGGGTGAGTTCCTCAATCAATATAATAAGCATTATAGAACAACATGTAATGCTAAGTAAATAACACATCAATTCACCCTAATCAGACTACGCACTCAGCAACGGCAATATCCGTTCAAACATCATATTCAACAGTAACATATAGCACATGTATAATCTCAACCATACTCAACATCAACAACACAACACATAACACACATATAATACTGGAATACATCCATTCATATTATATGCCATACATTCATTATGAAATGAGACTCCACACATGCGGTACCGACTATTCTTGAACATACAGTTCAAGCTCACCGATCAAATCCAGATACGGCTACTAAGCTCACTAGTCCCACTCATTTGAGATCTAATGACTCACTCACTAATTCCTCACCGTGGGAATTAGCTACAGCCCCGAAGGCTAGACTATGCACACTAATCATCTAGCATGCAAACATCAACAACAAATCCACAATGATTCACTCACTAATTCCTCACCATGGGAATTAGCTACATCCCCGAAGGCTAGAATATGCATGCTAATCACCTAGCAATGCAACAACAACAGCAACAATTCAAGAATAGACATAAGCTCACACTCTAAGCCATAAAACAGTCTATTCACAAATGCATACATAACTGATACATTCACAGCATCATGCTTATCATCACACATCATTAATACATTTTATCACGAAAGCATATCACATCCAGCCACATAATCAAATACAGTATTAGCACACTCTACTAATACCTATACCACTCAAAACAACGGGAAATGATCCCTGCTACATCATACATCAGCTAAGTACATCGCTCAGCCTAAACAACCAAAAACTGCACAACAACAGCACAGAAAAATCACAATTCTGCCCATACGCGTATTGCCTATGCCCATACGCGTATTGCCCACGCCTGACCAAATCCATACGCGTACTGCCCACTCTCATACGCGTATGCTACGCGTATCACATTCCCATACGCGTACCAATAGAGACCAAAACACGTTCAAAACATCATCTTCCTCATCCATACGCGTATTGCCTAGTGCCATACGCGTACCAGCCATCTCATACGCGTATTGCCTAGTGCCATACGCGTATGACCAGAGACCAGAACTCTCAGATCTGCAATGGCTTTCTCTGCTACGAGATCTACCCAATCCAACCTTCCACAGTCCAATTTCTACACAGAAATCGTTCATATTTTCAACACAATTCATATCTTATTCGATTACACAAACTCTGACACTTTTACATCTAATTCCTACGAATTCTTTCTCAATTATACCCCAATTTTCGTTTATCCAAAAAGTTCACAAATTCATCATGCATCAATCTAATCAGAGGTAAAACAATGGTTATCACTACCCAGTACATATTATCACATAATGCCCTTTAACCGATGATAAACCCCCCTTCCTCTTCTCTTGCTCTGCCTTTTTCCACTTTCAACCGCTTCTCTGTGTTTTCCTTTTCACGTGCAAACCCTTTTTTACCAAAAATGGGACTTTTTATTATTCCAACTTATTTTATTCCAATAAATAATTACCCCAATAATTATTATTCCAAAATAATAATAATAATAATTCAATTATCTAATTAAATTAATAAACATATTATTAACTTAATTTAAATAATTATTATATTATTATCGGGGTGTTACAAGTATCGCATTAAAATTACCATTTCTGAACTAACAATTTTAACTGCAAGTCAGTACTTGACGTCAGGGAAATTCCAACAATAAGGAACAATCAGAGGAACTTGGACATTCGTTGGTGCTAAACTGAATCAAGACTACCTCATAACCCACGAATCAGGTGCATGTCACCCAAAACATCAAGTTGATCATAGGAAAATTACTCCAAGAATTGGTCAGTCTTAAACAGTCTCCACATTTGTTAATAAATGTGCAAATCATTTCAAGAATCAGTTGATCCAGAGCAAATCATCTCAGGACTCTATTAACTAGGGGCAGATCACCTAGAGGTTCTGTTGGTCAGGGGCAGACCCCTTCAATGGTCAGTTAGGGTGAGTTAAGTCGCTTCAACGCTCATACCGGGGCAAGCTACCTCAAGAGCACAGAAAAGTCAAACGCTCCAAGAGTCGGTTAACCAAGGATAAATCCTTTCATGGATCAAAATTCTGGGGCAATCCATCTCCAAATTATGGTACAATTGCTTTCAAAATCCTTTCAAGGTAAACATTTTGCATAGACCCATCACATTGGGGCAAGATGAGCCATGCAGGAGCGAGTCCTCTCCATGTTTTCAAGCAGTTCAAGCAAAAGCTTTTTCGCAAGTCAGCAAATGCAGAGTTCGAGATGAGTGTCGGGAAATCATGCTATCATCCCATAAAATAGCAATCTGGCAGACAGAAGCCTTTCTGCAAAGAACCTTCTCTTCCAATACCCGCGCAGGGGCATTTTGAAAGCCTTCAAATCATTGAATAAAGCATCCTCATGCATTAGTCATGTCACTTTGCTCTAAGATAAAACCATGCATATCATAAAACTCATCGGGTTTAACCCCATAACATGAACCTGGCATCAAAAAGCCTTGAAACACAAAATCTGATACCAAAGCCCAACATCGCTTGGCCATTTCAAAGTCCAGTTCTCGTCTGGCAATTTAGTTCAAAGTCCAGTTCCCGTCTGGCAATTTATTTCAGAGCCCAGTTCCCGTCTGGCAACCTTTTGCAAAAGCCCAGTTCCCGTCTGGCAATTTATTTCAAAACCCATATCCCGTCTGGCAACTCATTTCAAAGCCCAGTTCCCGTCTGGAAATTTATTTCCAAAGTCCAATTCTCGTCTGGCGATTTATTTCCAAAGTCCAGTTCTCGTCTGGCGAACTATATCAAAAATCAGTTCTTGCATGACAAATCATTTGCCAAATACCAGTTCTCGTCTGGTAAATTATCTCTTAATACCAGTTCTCGTCTGGTAGGTCACTTATTTCGATACCAGTTCTCGTCTGGTAGTCAATTATTTTCACCAGTTCTCGTTTGGTAGCCTATTTTAGAAAAAGTCAGTTCCCGTCTAACAAACAAAAACAAATTCAGTCCCGTCTGACATTTCAATTATTTTCACTAGTTCGCGTCTGGTAACATATCCTTCAAGTTCTGTTCTCATCTGACAGTTCAATATTATTCACCAATTCTCATCTGGCAGTTCCCATTTAAAGTCCAACCTCATTGGCAATCAAGAATTAAACCCTACCCAAAAATATCTAAATATCCAGTTGCATTCCCACATGTATCATTTCATGCATAATTTTCTTGGCAAACAGAAATTTCATCAAACACAGTCATATCGATCATCAGTATCCCCATGCATAGCACTCCCACAAAATAGGAATTTCAACAAAATAAAAATCATTCGCATTCCTACATGCACAGCCAAATACCCCCAGCAATCGCATACTGCATACATTTCATGCATACATTTCATGCATCCTCCCATGCATGGTATTCCCACCTAAAATGGAACATCATATAAAAATCAAATATAAAATATCAGGATCCAAGGTCATTCATGTATATCTTAGACATTCCTCATTTCCAAATGAAGTTATTACTCTGCATATGCTCGTGGGATTATATCTCAGTAAGCCATTTTTTCAACTTTATGATTAATAATAATATTCCCAACATTTCCTTTGCAATCATTGCTCCCCAAGAAGAGGTTACCCTAAAAAGTCTCTTATGAGCTTTTCCCCTGCAGAGCATTTCCAGTATGCCTCCCTCAAAAGGAGTCCTTTCTCAAAAATTTCCCCCAACAGACGAACAGTCGAGACACTACTTCATTTATCTGAAGAATCTCATTTATTTGTTTGAGATACTGCTTCATTTAGCTGAAGAATCTCATTTATATGTTTGAGATACTGCTTCATTCATTTGAAGAATCTCATTTTTTGTTTTTAGAGATACTGCTCTAATATCCTCGGAGAGTCTTAGATTCAATTAAGGTACCTTTCCCTTGTTGGAATATCTTAATTCTATCATATAAGATGCTGCTTCGACTCGATACAAAGAATCTCACTTTTACTGTTTGAGATGCTGCTTCATCAATATGAAGAGTCTCATTTCAGATTTGTTTCTAGAGATACTGCTCTAAGTATCCTCGAAGAGTCTTAGATTCAATTAAGGTATTTTTCCCTTGCTGGAACATCTTAATTCTATCATATAAGATGCTGCTTCGACTCGATACAGAGAATCTCATTTTTACTGTGTGAGATACTGCTTCATCAATATAAAGAGTCTCATTTCAGTTTTTTTAGAGGTACTGCTCTAAAATCCTCGGAGAGTCTTAGATTCAATTAAGGTATTTTTCCCTAGTTGGAATATCTTAATTCTATCGTATAAGATGCTGCTTTGACTCGATACAGAGAATCTCATTTTTTACTGTTTGAGATGCTGCTTCATTAATATGAAGAGTCTTATTTTCAGATTTTTTAGAGATACTGCTCTAAAATCCTCGGAGAGTCTTAGATTCAATTAAGGTATTTTTCCCTTGTTGGAATATCTTAATTCTATCATATAAGATGCTGCTTCGACTCGATATAGAGAATCTCATTTTTTACTGTTTGAGATGCTGCTTCATCAATATGAAGAGTCTCATTTTCAGATTTTTTAGAGATACTGCTCTAATATCCACGGAGAGTCTTAGATTCAATTAAAGTATTTTTCCCTTGCTGGAATATTTTAATTCTATCATATAAGATGTTGCTTCGACTCGATACAGAGAATCTCATTTTTACTATTTGAGATGCTGCTTCATCAATATGAAGAGTCTCATTTCATATTTTTTAGAGATACTGCTCTAATATCCTCGGAGAGTCTTAGATTCAATTAAGGTATCTTTCCCTTGCTGGAACATCTTAATTCTATCATGTAAGATGCTGCTTCGACTCGATACAGAGAATCTCACTTTTACTGTTGAGATGCTGCTCCATCAATATGAAGAGTCTCATGCCAGATTTTCTTTATACTGCTCTAGCATCCTGAAAAATCTTGAGATTTAGCTAGGGAAGTCACTCCATTACTAACATATCTTAAATTGTTTGTTTTCAAACCGCCTTCCTCAACTCTCCGGCCTCTGTGCCACTAAAAAACCTCTCACCGAATTGTTTGTTTTCTTCAAACTTTCCGTGAACACGCAGAATCCACCGGATCTAATTCTTGAAAAGCTCTTAACAACCGGAAAGACAAGAAATTGATTTTTAGGTGGTTTGTGTTGCTGTTGTAATGTCTTTGAGTTGATTTAGGAAATGAGGCAAACCAACATCATGCTATCCCCTTTTTCCGTTTTGAATAAGCAGGAAGGGTACAAGAGACTTTGTGGTTAAGAAGGAAAAAAAATATATGTGTTCATACACGCTCTGTCATAGAATTTGTTGGAATTCTGATTTTAAATTGCTGTTTATGTTTTCATTGTTTTTCCAAGATTTGGATTGTTTAATAGGTTACTGCGAATGCACCGGTTCGGTAGACATTGTGGGGACACCAAGTTGTGGGCATCACTGAACTCAACTTTGCATTTCCGTATTCGGTAAATTCTGAACCAAAATTCTATTTTCTTACGGGATAATTTGTATTTGATTTGGGTAGGAAGCTGTTACTTCCTGTTGGTTGCGTAACCGGCAAATGTTTTTACCTGCGTATTAAACATAGTCCCCTTTCTTCTTCTTTCATTTTGAATTCCTTAATTAGCATTGGTTATGAACGTCTCCTGTTTGTTTATACAAATTTGGTCAGTTTTGAATATTAAATTGTGACTATGTTATTAGGTAATCAATTGTAATGGTAGTATTTAATTTCTTGTGAAATATTGTGTTCAAACTGTGTTTTGCTGCACACATTAATGGTATGATTGCTACATGGTCTCATTTAGCCATGCCTTTTGGAATATTACGGTTGCTTGCGGTAATCATTCGATACATGATATAATTGTGGTAGCCTAGATTTTCTTTTAACAGGATAACATGATGTAATTGTGGTAGCCTAGATTTTCTTTTAACAGGATAACATGATGTACACACTGCAGATAAATTGAAATCCGTGGAATTGGTTAATTAGTATTAAAATTAATTAATTAGTTAAATTTTGGTTAATTAATTAATTGCGATTAATCTCTTCTAATTATAATTAGAATTAATTAATTAGTTAAATTTTGATTAATTAGTTAATTGCGATTAATCTCTTCTAATTATAATTAGAATTAATTAATTAGTTAAATTTTGATTAATTAGTTAATTGCGATTAATCCCTTCTAATTATAATTAAAATTAATTAAATTATTTAATTTTAATCAACTTGATTATTTGATTTAATTGAATAATTTGGTAATTAATTTCAATTAACTTAATTAATCGATTTAAACCTAAAATTATAATAAATTAGTTTTCGATAATTACGAATGGGTCGTTTTCTCATATTATCACAATTTCACACTCATTTACAAAAATCACTTCAATTTATTCACAAATTTAAAACCTCGATCCAACATGAAGTATTCTTTATTAAAATTAAGTGAAAATACTTGATCACAATTAAATACCATTTCATTTGGAAATGAAAAGGGGGGATGGTTTTGAGTTTTCAACTCCTCTCCTCGATTATTTGAATACGAGCTTTCTTACTCGGTTAGTCAAATAGTCGTCATGTCTAATCCACTTAAGCAAATCAAAACATTCTTACAATAATAAGAAATGAAAAGGGAGATAACTTTGAGTCTTCAATTTTTTCTCCTCGACTATTTGAATACAATTTCTTTTACTTGGTTAGCCAATAATTGTCGTTCCTTTACAAACTTCTAAACCAAAACAAATCAAACTATTTCATAATAACAAAATGAAAAAGGAGATGACTTTGAGTCTTCAACTTCTCTCCTCAATTGTTTGGATACGAGTTCTCTTACTCGGTCATTCGAACAATTGTCATTTTCCACCAACTTATACCGTAAGTTAAATGATTGTCATTCTTCTACAAACTTCTAAACCCCGATTAAATCCAAATATTTTTCACAGTAAGCCAAATGAAAAGGGAATTGATTTTGAGTTTTCAACTTCACTCCCCAATTGTTTGATTACGAGTTCTCTTACTCGGTCAGTCGAACAGTTGTCATTTTCTGCAAACATACAACTTAATCAAATCATTTTCTTAACAAACCGTACGAAAAGGGAGATGATTTTGAGTTTTCAATTCCTCTTCTCAAATGCTTGGATATGAGTTGTCTTACTCAGCCATTCGAGCACTTGTCATTTATTCTAAAGTACATCAACTATACACAAACCTATTTTCATAATCACTCAGAAGAAAAAGAAAGCGGTCTAGAGTCTTCTATTCCCTTTCCCGATTATTAGGATACGAGTTGTCTTACTCGATTATCCGAGTATTCGTCATCCATTTAAAATACCTTAATCATCATTAAGATCCTTTCACAATTAAGGATGAAAAAGAAAGTGGTCTAGAGTCTTCTATTCCCTTTCCCGACTGTTAGGATACGAGTTGTCTTACTCGAATATCCGAGTAATCGTCATCCAACAAAAATATCTCAACACATCAAACCTATCTTCCGCGCCTCTTCCGCGCCCCCGTGCGATCAAAACATCTCAACCAATCAAAACATCCAATATACCAACTTGTCACGTCCGTATGATCAAAATCCTTTTCAAAAAGAACATTGTTAATCCTTTCTAATGCGCATAACAAACCAATGCTTAAGCCTCCGCCGAGAGTAGACAAGCCAGTGTTTAGCCTTTAGAACGCGATCTAAATAGTTGTTCACTAAAAGACACCAACCAACCGTAGTTCCCCGAACTACGAATGCTCTGATTTCCTTATTATACCATAAGGATACGTAGGCAGGAGATTGCTGTATCTTCGCGAGCACACTAATAAAAAACCTCCCATTTCCCTTTCTGAGGTTCTCATCCACTTCTAGTTTTAATATTTTATAACTTAAAGATAACAAACAAACATAAATTAACACTCAAATCGCAAAATTGAACTAAAAGGTTCCCGTTGAGTACAACGGACGTAAGGGGTGCTAATACCTTCCCCTTACGTAATCCACTCCCGAACCCGAATATGGTTGCGACGACCATTATTCCATTTCCTAAAGGTTTTATCGATTTTTTCCTATTCCTTCATTGGGATAAATAAAGTTCGGTGGCGACTCTGTTCGAACGTAAATTTTTCCGCGACCATCGCGAGGAATCGTATTTTTCGAGATGCGACACCACCTCATTTAATGAACTTGATCCAACTCACCAGGCTTTTTCTTAATTTCTGAATTTCATTTTATTTTCTTTTATTTCCTTTTATTTTAAAAATTCATATCTTCTTCATTTTAAATCCAAAAAATATGGGACCAATTGCATTATTTCCCTTTTTAATTCTAGTTTCTGAAAATGATTTTTAATATTTTTTATGAGTCCATTTAATATTTTTGTGAATTTTCTCTTTTCTGGTTATTTTTAATTCATTTAAAATAGTTTCCAATATTCAAAAAATGCAAAAATATTTTCTTAACATCTTTGAATGATGATGAATCTATGAAAAATATTCTCATCAATTTCTTAATTGATTTGAGATTTTAGTTCAATTATGTTATATTTTCTTCATTTTTTATTGTTTAAAATTAGTTTCTGGTTTCCAAAAATGATGAAATTTTTTGTCAAACTTTGTTTGACCTTGTTGAACTTAGGATGATCCATTTGGACTTTTCCAAGTTGATTTGAAATGGATTTGAAGTTTGGCCTTTATTTGTTTATTTTAATTCAAGTATTATTTTAAATTCCAAAAATACCAAAAATATTTTATTTGTTTCTTGACTTCTAAGCTTCATCTCACTTCTGTTTACCATTGATTGACTTTGATTCTATTCATGTTTGATCAATGTGTGTTTGGATATTTCATTTGAATTTCAATTTATGTACATTCTTATTCTTCTTCTTCTTCATCTTTTTTCTTTTTGATCAATGAGTTAAAGATTGGTGGTTAGCCTTGACATATGAGAGGCTTAACCTTCCTTGATTCAAATCAAATTCATCTTGATCAAAGATCAAGTGAATTGCTTTGCATTAAGGATAGGTTGCTTCTTAGTAAAGCAAAAAAAAACCTAAATCAATACAATATCATTCTTCTTTTCTTTTGGCATGGCGAGTTGTAGGAGCTTGGCTTACTAGTCATGGTCTCTAACTTGTGTTTGTTGCCTATAGTTTTATTGACCGGCCTCAGATAGGTGTGACTAATACATTAGTCCACTTACGATTGCTTAACATAGCGCTAAATTGCCTTGTGGCACACTAACATTAACTACTAATCATTAACTTTTAATTCAAGCCTTTAATTCTTGCAATTTACTTTAATGCAATTTAATTTCTTGCACATTAATTCATTTACTTTTGCCCTTTTCTCACTTGAGCTCATGTGTATGTTAATGCAATTTGCCTTTTGCTCACTTGAGCACATTATTGTGTATATATTATTGTGCTTGTTTTGTTTTGTTTGTGTGAACCCAATGCAAATGGACAAAGGACTTAGATTTTAGGACCTTACCTATGCTAATGGAGTTTGAAGAGCAACTAGGCCTCATGCCTTTAGAGTGCTATAATTGTCAAAGAGCAACTAAGCCTCATGCCTTTAGAATGCTTAAATCTTGAAGTTGAATTGAAATGATCCTAATTATAAACTCACTCTTGTCAATTCTTTATTTGCATTGTGAAACTTTTTGATTTGTGTGCTCTTGTGTGCTAGGGATCCTAAACTTGAGCCAATTAGAAGAACCATTGTCATGAGCATCCAAAGTGAGAGATACAAAAGCCAATTGGAAGATTCCTAGGAGCTTGATTGTTATTTGCTTGATTGCTTGAGTTATTTGCTTATTGCTTGCTAATTCCAAAGGATGGGAGCAACTTGGATCATCTTTATATCTCAAGAAGGGAACTCCAATGTGGTTTTATTTCTCTTCCTTCATCTTTGCATGTTTAGGACCTAGCCATTTCTCTTCTTCTCTCCGCTCTAACCCAAGCCAAACTTTTGTGAAAACATTAACATTGTTTTCCAAAAAATAGAAACCTAAGCATTATACATTTGATTTTCCAAACTCTTTTCATAACACTTATTTTGAATTGAATTTTAAGTCAACTTTGACCTTACTTTGTGAATACTTTTCATTTGTAAATAACTCTCACTCAATTGTTTTGTGGTTTCAATGGCCACTTCTTGCCAAAGCTTTTTCATAAACAATAGCTATTAGGTTTGAGTTATGCTAGAGGATTATATAATACTCACCTATATCCTTAGTGATGGACTATAAGACTTCCATGCTTATTATAGGGTTAACCCCTCACTAGCATGTTGAAGCTCTCCTCACATGGTGGATTTGTGGTTTTAGGTTGAGTTTTCCCCCTTTGATAACAAAAGACCTTAAGGCTTTTAACCAATCAATTCACCAACTTCTTTTGAGATTTTTACCCCGAACTACGAGGTTTTGATCCTAATCTTTTTTAAGATGGTACGTAGGCAATGGGTTTATCCATTCAAACACAAAATTGTAAATAAATTGTATATTCTTTTCTTATCTCCCCAATCATGTTTGCACAAATATTTTCACAAATACCAACCTACCTTACAACATTGGTGAAAAGGGCTCCTAATCGGTCACCATTTCCATTGAATTCCCACCGTTAATCCGACATATTTTCATCACTTTTGTAAGATTTATGTTTGTTTATAGTTGTTTCAGAGTCATTTATCATGTTTTGTTGGTTTGGTATCGCATTGCATTTTATTACAAGTTTATGTCAAAAAGGTCTCTTTTACGCTTCGTTTTGGTAGTGTTATTGTTACAGGCCATTGCACAGGTTTAAAAGCACTAACAGTGGTGTTGTGGATACTCAGAAAGGCAAAAATATAAAGAGACAGCAGGTCAACACGGGCCCCCGTGTGCTACAACGCTGCCCGTGTTGTTGGTCAGGCAAAGCAAACTTGGAGAGGAAAAACAGAGAGCAACACGGGCACCCGTGTGGTGACACACGGCTGTGTTGTTTAAAATAGTGCATTAACACGGGCACCCGTGTGTAGGAACACGACCCGTGTTGTTACCTCTGTAGCGTAATTTGAAAATGCTCATGTTGGAGAGCACACACGGGCACCCATGTGTACACAGACGACCCGTGTTGATAGGCGCAACTTAGAAAGTTCAATTTTTTCCATGTGAACCTATTCTGCTCATTAAGGGTAGTTTGGACTTTTTGCTAGAGGAAAATCCATCTGAAACTATTAGAAGGCTTGAGAGAGAAAGGAGAAGTCACTTTTTGACGTACGAAAGAAAACACTGTATTAAGAAGATAGCTACCACGGAGGATTCGAAGACGACGAGATTCAAGGGTTCCGACCATTGAAGATCAAAATCTCCTAGTTCTTTGTAATGTCTAATTTTCATACTATGATTTCGTTTAATACTATGAGAGGCTAAATCCCCTATGTTAGGGGGGTGGTCCTGATTTGATCGTATGTTATGAATTTGAACAAATGATTTCCTTATTACTATGTTACTTATTTCAATTCAATTGTGTGATGTTATTATGCTTTTGTATCGGACAAATACAAATTGATCTATGACTATCAATAACAGGATTGTGATTGTTAGGGTTTTCACACAATTGGGTTTATGAATGAATCATCTAGGGCTAGTAACTTTTGTAAACCACCGAAAACCGATTTATTGAATGGACATTTGATAAAAATTGGTAGTTTAATAGTTTCTTTCTTGAGGACTTAAGGAAGAACATTCTGAGGTTAGGTAATTGGATGGTTCATGTGTATTAAGGAAATCTTGACTGAATTCATAACTGGTTAAATCAACCACCTACCCTAGCATGTTTTAACTTAATCAATTATATTTTATTGTCGGTTGTGTTTATTGCTGAAATTCCAAAAACAACCAAACCATTATCTTTGTGTTCTGATAGAATCAAAGTTAAATAAGTATTTCCTACGCAATCCCTGAGATTGATACTTGGAAATAAAACTCCTTATTACTACATTGGTAAAAATAGTACACTTGCTATTTTTCTGATCAAGTTTTTGGCGTCGTTGCTGGGGATGCCAAAATACCTATTTTAATTTTTATTCTATCGAAATTCTGTTGCTCGTCAACCAAAATTTTATCTGTGACAATTTTGTTATTCAATTCTAATCTTTGTCTAACTTGTTTATGCGAGGTAAGGCCTCAGCGGATTTTTCTTTTGACGCAGATCCAGAAATAACTCTTCGCGCTTGGCTAAGACAAGCTAAGAGAGAAAAACTGGAATTAGCAGAGAGAGTAGAGGAGGAAGTTGTTTCAGTGCACTCAGAGAATTCAGATTCAGACGCGGAAACAGTTCCTGAAATCATGGCTGCAAACCCACCACCACCACCACCACCAGAGAGACTTCTCGGTGACTATGGTGGAACCAACACTCCGGGTGGTCGTATGACAATTGTCAACCAACCGGTTAATGTGGAACAATTTCAGCTGCATCCTAGCACCATTAATCAACTCGAAAGGCGGTCCTTTTCTGGAAGAGTGAATGAAGATGCCAACAAGCATCTGCAAAGGTTTTTGACTATGAGCACAACGCTGAAAATGCCTGGACATAACGAAGAAGCAATGAGACTTCGTATGTTCCCATTCACTTTAGCAGATGAAGCCGAAGAGTGGTTCTATTCCTTACCTGCTGGTAGTATCACTACATGGGAGCAAATGGAAACAACATTCTTGCAGGAGTATTTTCCCGCATATGTGTCATTGCGGAAAAGATATGAGATCCTAAACTTCAAGCAGAAGGAGGGTGAGTCACTAAGAGATGCCTATAAAAGATTCAAGAGAATCCTAGTGGCTTGTCCTACTCACAACATGGATGAAACTGAGCAGATGCAAATGTTTGTTAATGGTCTTCGAATTCAAACGAGACAAATCCTTGATTCAGTAGCTGGTGGCTCAGCTAACTTTGCAACAGCCACCGGTATGAAGAAGATAATTGAAGCAATTGCCTCGAATGAGCATTTGGAGTTATATGATAGGGTGTCAAGCAAATCTGTGGTTATTGACTTGAAGCTTGAAACAAACAAACAGGTAAAAATTGAAGAAACTGTTGCTGCTGAGGTAGAGAAAAGGTTGAAAGCACTAAATATAGGTGCTCCGAAAGTGGCTCAAGTGCAACAGGCACCGAATGATGTGTGTGGCATTTGTAATGGACCATACAATACTGTTCATTGCTTTGCTACACCGCAGAAGATAGAAGATATAAAGTTTTTAAAGCAAAACAATCCCTACTCCAACACATACAATCCGGGGTGGAAGAATCATCCCAACTTTGCATGGAAAGATCAGAAAGGGAACGTGCAACAGCAGGCACAGGGTCAATATCAAAATCAATATCAGCAGCAGCAACAACAGGTCCCTAAGAAGGCAGATTGGGAGATTGCAATTGAAAAGATGGCAGCCCACAACATCCAATTCCAAGAGGAGACTCGAAATAATCAGAAGAACACTACAGCATCCATCGAAAATCTTGAAATTCAGATGGGGCAAATTGCTCAACAGTTAGCCTCCAATTCCCAGGTACCTGGCACGCTTCCCAGTGGGACAATTGTTAATCCCCGTGATCAAAGTCACATTAAAGCTGTGGTCACCAGAAAAGGAAGAGCTAAGGAACAACAAGTTGACGAACAGGTCGAAGAAGATGGGTTGTTGGAAGTTGACTTGGAGATTAGAGAGGAGCCAAAACAAACTGAAGAAGTGGTGGTGAAGCTGGCAAGCCAGCAAGAGAAACAAAAACCAAAGGTCATTCTCCCTTTTCCGACAAGAACAAAGAAGAAATATCTCCATGATTTTTTTTGAGAAGTTCTTAGAATTATTCAAGAAGCTCGAGATCAACATACCTTTTGCTGAAGCTCTGGAACAGATGCCGATCTATGCCAAATTCATGAAAGACATCATATCGAAGAAAAGGTTGATTGACGGCGAGTCAATCATGCTAACTGAAACTTGTAGTGCTATTTTGCAGGGTCTAAAAATTCCGGTGAAGAAAAAAGATAGAGGTGCAGTCACTATTCCTTGTACCATTGGAGACAGATCATTCAAAAAGGCACTGATCGATTTGGGAGCTAGTGTTAGTCTAATGGCCCTCTCGATTTACAAAAACTTGAGTTAGGGGAAGTGCAAGACACTCGCATGATACTGCAGTTTCCAGATCATTCTATGAAGAGACCTTATGGTATAGCAACATATGTTCTTGTGAAGATTGATAAATTTGTATTCCCGGTAGATTTTGTGATACTCGAGATGCCAGAAGATGAGGAAATCCCTCTCATATAAGGGAGACCTTTTCTTGGAATTGGAAGATGCATGATAGATATTGAGGAAGGAACCATGACCCTCAAAGTTTATGATGAAAAGCTCAAAATTGATGTGAGGGATACTATGAAATTCAAGGACGACGAGGGTGCGAGTAAAAGTATTGAAGTGTTGGATACAGTGTTTGCTAAATCTATGCAGATTACAACACCCAAGCTTCCTTTGGAGAGAGTTTTGAGTTTATCTATCGTTGAGGATACTGAAGGAATTGATGAGAAAGAATCTGAAGTGGTGTCGATGTTAAAGGAACAACCTCCTTGGGTTCATTCCCGACCACAACGGTGGGAAGAGCTTCGACCTAAAACATCTCCCGAATCAAAGCAGGATATAAGAAAGGGGATAGAGTTGAAACAATTACCAGCACATCTCAAATATGTCTTTCTTGACAATGAAGAAAAATGTCCAGCAATCATCAATTCAGATTTGAGAGAGATCCAAGAAGAAGAGCTAATCAAAGTACTTAAGAAATACAAGAGTGCTATTGGGTGGGCGATGGACGATTTGAAAGGAATCATCCCGACACTATGTATGCACAAGATTTTGATGGAAGATGACCAGAAACCGGTCGTCCAACCTCAAAGAAGACTGAACCCAGCTATGAAAGAAGTCGTTCGCAAGGAGGTTGTTAAACTTTTAGATGCGGGGTTGATTTACCCAATATCTGACAGTTCGTGGGTGAGCCCAGTTCATGTGGTACCGAAGAAGGGAGGGACAACTGTGATAAAAAATGAGAAAAATGAGTTGATACCCACCCGTACTGTAACAGGTTGGAGAGTTTGCATTGACTATAGAAGACTGAACACTGCAACCAGGAAGGACCATTTTCCCTTACCTTTTATTGATCAGATGTTGGAAAGATTGGCAGGTCATGATTTCTATTGTTTTCTGGATGGGTACTCAGGGTACAACCAAATTGCTGTGGCACCTGAGGATCAAGAGAAAACAGCGTTCACATGTCCGTATGGAATCTTTGCTTATAGAAGAATGTCGTTTGGTTTATGCAACGCACCAACAACATTTCGGAGGTGCATGACATCCATATTTTCCGATATGCTTGAGAAGCATATGGAGGTGTTTATGGATGATTTTTCGGTTTTCGGATCTTCTTTCGAAAATTGTTTGTATAACCTGTCACTTGTGCTGGAAAGATGTCAACAAACCAATCTAATCCTGAATTGGGAGAAGTGTCACTTCATGGTGAGAGAAGGGATAGTACTAGGCCATAAAATTTCCCATAAAGGAATAGAAGTTGACAAGGCAAAAGTGGAAGTGATCGCCAATCTCCCTCATCCGGTGACTGAGAAAGGTATACGGAGTTTCTTGGGACATGCAGGATTCTACCGTAGATTCATCAAAGATTTCTCAAAGATTTCTCAAAGATTGCAAAACCTTTGACTAGCCTGCTTGTGAAGGATACTCCATTTCTGTTTGACAAGAAGTGCAACGAAGCCTTCGATACTCTGAAAAATAAATTGGTGTCTGCTCCTATAGTGATCTCGCCTGACTGGTCTCTACCCTTTGAGATAATGTGCGATGCGAGCGACATAGCAGTAGGGGCAATCTTGGGGAAACGAAGAGACAAACTCCTCCACGTCATCTACTATTCTAGCCATGTGTTGAATCCAGCTCAGATGAATTATGCAACCACAAAGAAGGAGCTACTGGCTGTGGTTTATGCCTTTGACAAATTCCAGCAATACTTGTTGGGAACAAAGGTAATTGTTTATACTGACCATGCTGCTTTGAAATATCTTTTTTCTAAACAGGACTCGAAGCCAAGGCTGCTCAGATGGATTTTGCTGTTGCAAGAATTCGACCTTGAAATTCGAGATAAAAAGGGGTGTGAAAACACCGTTGCTGACCACCTATCTCGAATGTCCCTGATTGAAGAGACGAAAGAAGAACATCCCATAAAGGACGAGTTTATAGATGAACGAATCCTCACGGTGGTGGGTGTTCCTTGGTTTGCTGACTACGCAAACTACCTCGTAGGTGGCATAATTCCTGAAGACTTTGATTATAACAAAAAGAAAAAGTTTCTTCATGATTGCAGGTTCTATTTGTGGGACGAACCATTCTTGTATAAGAAAGGGGTAGACAGACTGATTCGTCGATGTGTCCCTGAGGAAGAACAAAATGAAGTCTTAAAGGCATGTCATGACTCAGATTATGGGGGACACTTTAGTGGAGACAGGACAGCCGCAAAAGTCCTCCAATCAGGGTTGTACTGGCCTACGTTGTTTAAGGATGCCCAAGTCATTGTGAAGGAATGTGACAGATGCCAACGGACAGGGAATATTTCCAGGAGGAATCAGATGCCCCAAAAGGGCATGCTTGAAGTGGAATTATTTGATGTTTGAGGGATAGACTTTATGGGGCCATTTCCACCCTCATGTGGAAAGAATTATATTCTGGTGGCTGTAGACTATGTCTCCAAATGGGTGGAAGCCGTTGCCCTCCCTTCTAATGATGCGAGGGTAGTGGTACACTTTCTCAAACAAAACATCTTCTCAAGGTTTGGTGTGCCAAGGGCACTTATCAGTGATGAAGGGACACATTTCTTGAATAAGCTCATGGAGAACCTATTGAAGAAATATAATGTGAAACACATGATTGCCACTCCATATCATCCTCAAACGAGTGGGCAAGTTGAAGTGTCTAATCAGAAAATTAAATAGATTTTGGAAAAGACAGTGAGTGCTTCAAGAAAAAGATTGGGCGATCAAATTAGATGACGCACTATGGGCGTACCGAACCGCCTTCAAAACCCCAATCGGCATGTCTTCGTATCAATTGATTTATGGTAAGGCGTGTCATCTTCCTCTGGAATTAGAGCACAAAGCCTTTTGGGCATCCAAGTTCTTAAATTGTGATCTTGCAAAGGCCGGTGAATCCCGAATTCTTCAACTTCACGAGTTAGAAGAATTTCGTAACCAGGCATATGAGAATGCAAAGATGTACAAGGAGCAAACACGGAAGTGGCATGATCAGAGAATCATCAAGAAAGATTTCTGGGAAGGACAACTGGTATTGTTGTTCAATTCGAGGCTCAAGTTGTTTCCTGGGAAATTGAAATCAAGATGGTCCGACCCATTTGTCGTGCACAAGGTCTCTCCCCACGGAGCAATAGAGATCAAGAACCAAAACAATGGGGATATATTCAAGGTGAATGGCCAGAGGTTGAAGCCCTATTATAGAGGCCAAGAAGCTGGATTGATTGACCAGGTGCGCCTCGCCTAATGAGGTGGACAACTGTCGAGCCATGCGACGTTAAACAAAGCGCTTCGTGGGAGTCAACCCACGCGTTCGATTTCTAACTTATTTTGTGTGTTTTTTTTCATGTGTGTGCGTGAAACGTTGTTGCAGGTAAGGAGAAGAACTTGGAGCATATAGTCAAAATCACCTCTGAACGGAAGGAGACCATACCTATGAAGCAAAACAAATTTCAAAAAATTGAGGAAAACAGGTCATCCACACGGCCACCCGTGTGGTGACACACGACCCGTGTTGATCATGCAAGAGGAGAAAACTGGGCATCCACACGGCCACCCGTGTTATGACACACAGCCGTGTTAATTAAAACAGTGAATTAACACGGGCGCCCGTGTGTAGGAACTCGACCCGTGTTGTTCTCTACGGGTTGGATTTTGAAATTTTTTGAAATTGGGTGCTTTTAATGATGGGACCCACTTGGCATTACATCTCTTCCCCACCACTTATTCTCATTCATTCTGAGTTTGCAAGCTTCTCTCTCCCTCTTCCTCCATTGTTAACCTAGCCTCCATCACTTTAAGCTCCACTTTTCACAAAGCTCCACTCATTAAAACCCCATCTCACCTTCACAAAAATCGTTCCTCTCGTCGTCCTCTACACAGTGACGGTGGCCGTTTTCACTAATCTGTTATTTGGATTTTGAGGAATTTTTGCAGGTACCATTATGCCCCCAAAGCGTATAAGCAAAGGAAAGGATGTGGCCACATCTTCCCGACCGAAGCAACGGACTAGACGCTCTCCGAATCCTCATGGCATTTTGTTTGAACAACCGGAGCATCAAGAGAGGTATGTGATTCTTGCTAAACGTAAGCTCATTCCGACATGTTATATGTGCGATGCTACACTTGATGAGTTAGGCTTAAAGGAAGAGGTGCACCGCATGTTTCACAACATCGGTATGTTAGAATTCATGCAATTCGAAGCACCGACCTTCGCACGTATCACACTTGAATTCTTAAGTACGGTTGAGTTTAAGATGAGAAGAAGGTGGACAGGTTCAGAGATGGAATTTTATGGTCAAATTACTTTCCGATTGTTCGATGAGGATCACGAGTTATCTGTTGAGGAACTTGGGAGTATTCTGAGACTCCCGGTATCTGGACCCGGAACCCCTCCAGACACTTTTTCAGCAATTGATTTCTGGAGGGCTATTACAGGTAAAAGTGGCTATAACCCAAGTTCGGGAAAAGCTTCGGGGATTCATAACCCTTGCTTCAGATATGCACAAAAGGGGTTAGCCTACACCTTGTTCGGACGGGGTGATAGTACCGGGGTAGATGCAAAGAGAGAGTTATTTTTCCTTCACTACATGGCCAACAATGAGCGAGTCAATGCAGCTGCTTATGCCGCCAATCATTTGAAGCAAGTTGGCCACACAACTACCGGTGATATTTATGTGGGTGGTATGATCACGCAGATTACAGACCACTTTGGGTATGGTCAACTCTTGTTGGAAGAAGCTGCAGTGGTGGGCAAGACTAAGATCGACATGAACACTCTCGTCAATCAGCAAATGATTGCCATCATGCCGACTCGTTACTCTCTTGTGATTCATAATGTGGAAGTGCTTGCACTACCAGCACCTAGTTCCATTAGCATTGCAAATGTTGCTAACTAGTTGTATACAGGTTCAACCCCATCTGTAGGGGACGATGCTCAATTTGACCAAGATTTTTCAGGTGAGGAAATGGAAGAAGATGAGAGGCCAGCTACCCAAGGTATGCCACCCCCACAGGATTCCAACCTACATGGTGAAGGATCCTCTTTTATGTCTCAGGACCAGTGGGGTTGGATCCAAACTGGGATGGGAACTCTCCGCACCGAGCAAACCAGACAAGGTGCGGAATTAGCCAGACAGGGTGTGGAATTGTTCCGACAAGGGACAGTCATGGATGACATGCAAGCCATGATGCAACGTCTGATGTTGCATTTCCCGCACGATCCTCCGCCTCCTCCACAACAGTAATCACTGTAAGTCCCTTTCGTGTTTGAATTTAAACATTGAGGTCAATGTTTAGTTCAAGTGTGAGGGGTTTTCTCCTTTCATGTTTTAAATTGTTTAAATTCACTTTCAATTTGTTTTTGTTCTTGAGCTTTTTTTTTTGTTATCGTCGTATTATTTTGTTTTTTTTTGTGGTTTACTTGTGTGTACAGAGTGATGAGAAATGGTTAGACGATCCCGGGATCAATGGTAGTGGATGAAAGACACCCCTCGAACTTATGCTGATAAGGCACCCCGGAAGTTGATGCAACCATGAGAAAATAAAGTCGGACACAATTTGGTGACACCGGACCAAGAGAGCGGTATGGAAGAACCGAGTCTGAAAAGAAACCACATAACACGAGGAGGCTTCAGAGCTTGTAAAGCTAACCAACATGGTGAGATTACAAAAAGCCAAACACTAAACATCAGCATGAGAGTTCAGCCAGGTATGACTTTACCACTCTGACTTTGCATATGTCCTTTTGACACTTCACAGCATGACAACACACACTGAGGCAAGTTGTTTGTTAGCCAGGGCCTTTCTTGCTTCCCTTATCTGTATGTTTCCCTTCGTAAGCCCCGTTGAGCCTTAGCCATTTTATTCATCATAAACCCCATGTTAACCACTCATCATTCATTTCTTCCATCACTCGGTATGATTGTTGTGAGTTGCAAGATGTGCATAAAGCTAAGTTTGGGTTGGTAATCTTGAAAGATAGGGCAAGTGCATAATAAGAGATCATACAAAAAGAAAAGAATTGTGTATGTCCAACAAGAAATAAAAAAGAGAAACAAAAGAGAAAAAATGCACTTGCCGAGACTTAAGACTCTAACACCTATAAAATGCTCGCAAAAAAAAATTGAGTAGAAAAAAGAGTCAAAAGAGTGAAATTAACCCCCAGAGTATACGTGATGCACGAGAAAAAGAGAAAGAAAAATCACACAACATGACTGCCGAGTTCAAAACCCTTTGTTATCCATTTTTTTGTTTATCCCACCGTACCCAAGCCCCGTTACAACCTAAAAGACCTCGTAAAGTGTGTGGAATCTGCTGTTGTCGTGAAATTAGAATGTATTCAAATTTAAGAGTTTGGTATTGCATACTGTGTTGTGAATGTACACACCCTAACCATGAGAGATGTTGTGAGTGTGTGAAAAGCTTGCAGGTGACGAGGTTTCTGATGTGGAAATGTGGCAAACTGCCTGAGTCGGAGATACCTTAAACTCGATTGGAAAGGAATAACACAAATTGTGAAAGACTAGGTTGCATTGTGGAAAATGAATTCGTGGGTGACCTTTGTTTGAACTCAATACATCACTTGAGGACAAGCAATGAGACAAGTTTGGGGTTGTGATCGGTCACCATTTCCATTGAATTCCCACCGTTAATCCGACATATTTTCATCACTTTGGTAAGATTTATGTTTGTTTATAGTTGTTTTAGAGTCATTTATCATGTTTTGTTGGTTTGGTATCGCATTGCATTTTATTACAAGTTTATGTCAAAAAGGTCTCTTTTACGCTTCATTTTGGTAGTGTTATTGTTACAGGCCATTGCACAGGTTTAAAAGCACTAACAGTGGAGTTGTGGATACTCAGAAAGGCAAAAATATGAAGAGACAGTAGGTCAACACGGCCCCCTGTGTGCTACAACACTGCTCGTGTTGTTGGTCAGGCAAAACAAACTTGGAGAGGAAAAACAGAGAGCAACACGGGCACCCGTGTGGTGACACACGACTGTGTTGTCTAAAACAGTGCATTAACACGGGCACCCGTGTGTAGGAACACGGCCCGTGTTGTTAACTCTGTAGCTTAATTTGAAAATCCTCATGTTGGAGAGCACACACGGGCACCCGTGTGTACACATACGGCCCGTGTTGATGGGCGCGACTTAGAAACTTCAATTTTTGCCATGTGAATCTATTCTGCTCATTAAGGGTAGTTTGGACTTTTTGCTGGAGGAAAATCCATCTGAAACTATTAGAAGGCTTGGGAGAGAAAGGAGAAGACACTTTTTGACGTACGAAAGAAAACACTGCATTGAGAAGATAGCTACCACGGAGGATTCGAAGACGACGAGATTCAAGGGTTCCGACCATTGAAGATCAAAATCTCCTAGTTCTTTGTAATGTCTAATTTTCATACTATGATTTTGTTTAATACTATGAGAGGCTAAACCCCCTATGTTAGGGGGGTGGTCCTGATTTGATCGTATGTTATGAATTTGAACAAATGATTTCCTTATTACTATGTTACTTATTTCAATTCAATTGTGTGATGTTATTATGCTTTTGTATCGAACAAATACAAATTGATCTATGACTATCAATAACAGGATTGTGATTGTTAGGGTTTTCACACAATTGGGTTTATGAATGAATCATCTAGGACTAGTAACTTTTGTAAACCACCGAAAACCTCGATTTTATTTATGATTAAAACCAAGGATTTATTGAATGGACATTTGATAAGAATTGGTAGTTTAATAGTTTCTTTCTTGAGGACTTAAGGAAGAACATTCTGAGGTTAGGTAATTGGATGGTTCATGTGTATTAAGGAAATCTTGACTGAATTCATAACTGGTTAAATGAACCACCTACCCTAGCATGTTTTAACTTAATCAATTATATTTTACTGTCTGTTGTGTTTATTGCTGAAATTCCAAAAACAACCAAACCATTATCTTTGTGTTTTGATAGAATCAAAGTTAAATAAGTATTTCCTACGCAATCCCTGAGATCGATACTTGGAAATAAAACTCCTTATTACTACATCGGTAAAAATAGTACACTTGCTATTTTTCCGATCAGCTCCCTTAGAGTACTAAGGATGTTTTGGGTGCTTAAAACCTTCCCATTGCATAACCAACCCCCTTACACAGATCTCTGACATTTTTATTAGTTTTTGATTTGATAAAAATTCTCGGTTTTTGTTTGCTTTCTAACCCTTCCTTTAGATAAATAGAAGTGCGGTGGCGACTCGAATTGTATGATTTACTTTTGATTTAGTCAATAAATCTAAAGGTAACGAATACCCCGCTACTATAAGGTGAAAACCATAATCCACCAAAATGGATGATTGATCTTGACAATGACTTGATTCATCCCTTGACCTTTGTTTGCCTTGTGTGTGATCCCTTATTTATGATTGTTGCATTCATGCGCATCATAACATTCATCACACGAAAAATATGATTGTTCCAGACCATGGATTGTGGACGAAGGAACAGTAAGAAGTACAATTTATGATTATGGACGAAGGAACAGTAAGAAGTACAATTTATGATTGTGGATGAAGGAACAGTAAGAAGTACAATTTCAGATTTCCGGATTTGAAAGAGTTAAGGAAGGTATCATCTTTTGTATTAGATCCCTTGGACTTCAAGCAACGTTATGAGAAGCTTTTGTCTGTGTTATCTTCTGATGTAGTGGAAGGACTCTTGAGTGTGTTGGTTCAGTTTTATGACCCTCTCTACCGTTGCTTCATTTTTCCTGATTTCCGGATTTGAAAGAGTTAAGGAAGCTATCATCTTTTGTATTAGATCCCTTGGACTTCAAGCAACGTCATGGGAAGCTTTTGTCTGTGTTATCTGCTGATGTAGTGGAAGGACTCTTGAGTGTGTTGGTTCAGTTTTATGACCCTCTCTACCGTTGCTTCACTTTTCCTGATTATCAGCTTGTGCCTACGCTAGAGGAGTATGCCCACCTCTTGGGAATACCAGTTTCTAACAAATTGTCATTTAGTGGATTGGAAGAGATTCCCAAATCTCATATTATAGTTGAAGCTCGTCATCTGAAGAAGTCTGAGATTGAGGCTCATTGGGTGAAGAAAGGAGGAATGTTTGGGTTGACTTCTGAGTTCCTTATTGGGAAAGCTACTGCCTTTGCTCAAGTCGGTATTGTGGATGCTTTCGAAGCTATCTTTGTGTTGCTCATCTATGGTTTAGCTTTGTTCCCTAACATTGACGGGTTTGTTGATCTTAACGCCATTAGAATCTTCTTGTTTGGGAATCCTATGCCTACTTTTTTTGGTGATATGTACTTCTCTCTGCATTTGAGAAATTCTAAAGGTGGTGGAACTATTGTGTGTTGTGTTCCTCTTCTGTACAAGTGGTTTATTTCGGGCTTGCCTCGAACGCCTACTTTTGTGGAGAACAAACAATGTCTACGGAGGTCTCAGAGACTTATATCTTCCACTAATGATGATATAGTTTGGTATGATTCTTCATTGAGTAGTTTGGAGATTATTGATAGTTGTGGTGAATTCTCTAATGTGCCTCTCATTGGTACACAAGGAGGAATCAGCTATAACCCTACTTTGGCTCGTCGTCAACTTGGGTTCCCCTTGAGAGACAAACCCAATAACACTCAGTTAGAAGGTCTTATCTATCAAGAGGGTAAAGATCCCCAACTTTTGAAGCAGAAGATTATACATGCTTGGCATAATGTGCATAGGAAAGAAAGATCCGAGCTTGGTCCATGCAACTGTGTAGCTTTGGAAGCTTACACTCTTTGGGTGAAGAGAAGAGTTTTGGAGTTGAAGATGTTGTATGCTTGTGAGAGACCTATGTCTATGGTTGTGGTTGAGCCATTAACTCTCCCTAACCAAGATGTAGAGGAGTTGGAAGACGCACTCGCCAAGATGAAGCAAGATAAGGATATGTGGGAAGAGTCGTTCCATGCTTTGAGCAGAAAGCATGAGGAGTTGCAGCTTGAGTCTAAGGACAAAGATGCGCTTATTGAACTTCTTGAAGACCGAGTAGTGAAGAGACAGAGAGAACGAGAGGGTCCGTCTTCCTCTACAATGCCTCAGCCTTCCGGTGCATGGAAGAAGATTGTTGATCAGCTTGTCCTTGAGAAGGATCAGATGAAGACATCCTTTGAGTCCCAGATCCGACACATCTGAAGGAAGTAAACACCTCCAACCAGATCATCTGACTCCGTTGTTAGGGGATCCTTAGGATGATTAGTCTCCTTTTCTCTTGTATTTGTATTTTGGTTTCTAAGATTGTACTCAGTGTAATCCTTCCAAATTATATAAATAAAAGAATTTTTTTATGGTCAATCAAATTGTTGCAATTGTTATTATTATATATTTGCAAATAAAATAGTACGTTCCTTGGAATTAAAAACAATCAAAGCACTGCATTTCATGCATCATTTGCACAATAGGTTTTTCTTTCGCCAGATGTCTTATTGGTTATTCTTTAGTGCTTCAGCCAAGCTGACTCATCGATACAATACTCCCTCCAATCATCCGAGAATCATGGAACACTTGGAACAAGAGAAATGAAAGTTGAAGGACGGGATTACCCACTTGACTGCCATGATGGAGTCTATACTAGCTGCTCAGAGTTAATCTTCTCCAACGCCTGCAACTCCTCCTCCCCAGAAGACTCTCATTTTAGAAGTTGTTACTTCAACCGTGCCTGCCACTCAGTTTGTGCCTACTATGCCTGTCGGATTCCCATGGGGAATGCCACCGAACTTTGTACCTGAAGGGTTTGCGCCTACTTTTTCTTTCATGCCGGCATCTAGCCCGGTCATGTCCATTCCTCCTCCAGTTGTTCACACTCTGCCTCATGTTGAGGACACCATCTATCATTCTTAGCTGCCTGAGGGCCCCGATGTTTATGAGAAGATGGATGAGACGAAAGACCAATTCCTTGAGCTGCGAAAAGAGTTGAAGACCTTGAGGGGAAAAGATTTGTTTGGTAAGAGTTCCGCAGAACATTGCTTAGTGCCAAATGTCAAGATCCCGATGAAGTTCAAGGTCCCTGACTTTGAAAAGTATAAAGGAAATACCTGTCCACATAGCCATCTCGTCATGTATGCCAGGAAAATGTAGACGCAAACTGATAATGATCAGTTATTGATTCAGTACTTCCAAGATAGTCTGATTGGTGCCTCTCTGAGGTGGTACATGGGATTGGATAGTGCAAGTGTTCGCACATTTAATGATTTGGGTGAAGCCTTTGTGAAGCAGTACAAGTATAACATCGATATGGCGCCAGATAGAGACCAGTTGAGGTTGATGTCTCAGAAGGATAAATAGACGTTCAAAGAGTACGCCCAGAGGTGGAGAGAGATTGCTGCTCAGATCAACCCTCTGTTGGAAGAGAAAGAGATGACCAAGATTTTCCTTAAGACCCTAAGTTCGTTTTATTACGAATGCATGATTGCTAGTGCCCCCAGTGACTTTACCGAAATGGTAAACATGGGATGGGGTTAGAAGAGGGTGTCCGTGAAGAACGTTTGTCTAAGGAAGAGGTATCGTCAAGCATGAAGTACGATAACATTTTCTCCAGGAAGAAAGAAGGTGAAACCAATGCAATATCAGTTGGGAGGCAGATGAGGTCTCATGTTAGAAGGAGTCCGCAACCACGTTAACATCACCATCAAGTATCATCCGTTATTCCATTATTTTCCAACAACCAATCAGTTCCAGTTCAACAACAACGTCAACAACAGCCACAACAAAGAACAAACAACTGCAACACCAACACCAACAATAATCAACAACAACAGAACTTTGAGAGGAAGAAGGTCTCTTTTGACCCTATTCCTATGTCATATGCTAAGTTATATCCATCTTTGGTTCTCAAGAACCTACTCCAACCAAGGAATTCACCACAAATTCTAGAACCACTTCCATGGTGGTACAAGCCAGAACTCCGTTGTGCCTTTCATCAAGGTGTATCGGCAAATTCATGATCATCAAGCTATTGATAAGCTAGATATCAATTAACAAGAGTCGCCACCATGCTTTCATTGTTTCCAAGGTAAAAGGGAAAAAGTACAAACAAAACCCAAAAAGTAAGAAGTTTTCAAATAAAAACTAATAAAAGTCAGAGATCACAGGTAAGGGGGTTGGTTACACAGAGGGAAGGTGTTAGCACCCAAAGTGTCATAGGTACTTCTGGGGAGCCCTTTTTGTGTGCATATGTATTTTGTACATAGTGATGTTTACAAACAAATAGAATGGGGGGATGAGAAAATAATTCATTAATTATATTTTTGTGTTTGAGAAGACCTTCGGTCTTGTGCCTACGTACCAACATAAAAATGAGGGATCAAAACCTTGTAGTTCGTGCTATAAATTTCAAAATGAGTGTGTTGATTTTAAAAAAAAAATTAAGTTTGAAAGGCACAAAGGCCTAAAATGGTTTGAATGAGTTAGTTCTTTTTGGCTTTTTGAAAGTTTAAGTCAAGTATGGTTAAGTTTATTCACAAGTTTGATTTAAGAAAATAAGTTTGAAAATGCAATGGCATAAGACCAAAGTTTCTATCTTTTTGCTAAAGTGGTCAAAGTTTAGAACAAAAGTAGTTCACACAAAGAAGATTTTGAAAATGGAGGGAGAGATTTTGAAATTAAAGAAATGAGGAGAAGATGAAGAGACTACCCTATGCACAAAATTTAAAAGTTTAAAGTTGAAAAGATCTGACCAAATGGGTAGCAATCCAATAGACAAGTATGTCAATAGAAACCCAGAATTCCCTTGGACTTTTAGAATCAACCAACACACAAATGCACAATTATATTATTTAGAAGAGCCAAGGCATCAAATAAAGATGGCCTCATCCAAGCTTATCCATTCCATGATCTTCTTCAGAATTGCCCATGCAACAGATGAATTCCACAAGTCACAGGTTCAAAATAACAACTTCCCAATGATCAATGTCGCATATGAATCTTAGAGAGATCTTCAAAGATGTATCAGATGAAGTTCAAATTATAAGCACTTGGTTCTTCAACAAGTTGGCATTGGCCAAGTCCATTAGCTTAGGAAGGTTGCCTAGATTCTAAGTCCTTTGCTCAAGATCAAACCAACAGTCCACTCAAAAGTTTTTTTAGTGTTTTTGTTTTTTATTATGTACATTAATGGTCAAAGACCACACAAGCAAACAAAGTATATACAAACAAAATACATCACACAATATGGTCCAAGTGGACAAAATGAAAATTGCATTAACATAAACAATTAGAATGATATGTACAATGGCAAATGAAATAAAGTGCTAAAAGTAAATTGCATTAAAGTAAAGGCTTGAAATTAAAAGTTAATAGTTAGTAGGTTAGAAGTTAGTTTTTTTTGCTTTTCATTTCAAGACATTCTTTGGAGAACACTCAACCCACTTATCACAAGCATGGATCCTTGAACCGAAACATCTTCCAAAGGAAGGAAAGAAGGCCAAGTTTCCACACAATACCATGAAAGAGGGGAGACTTACAATCTCACTAACTAGAATGCTTATGCCTTTTGTGTCACAAATTTAGCGCTATGTTAAGCAATCGTAATTGGACTTATGTAGAAGTCACAACTATTTGAGGTCGGACAATAGACTTTTGGTGTTAATGCATGTTGGAGACATAGTATTATGAACTATGCTCATAAAACATACCCCACACAAAAAATATGCAAAAGGTGTGGCCTAATCTCATCCATACTCATGTTAATTTTTCAATCAACTAGCATTAGGACTTTGAGATGTCATAGGCCAAATGGAAATGAATGGATGAAGAAGGGGAATTAGGTGAAGTGGGAGGGGGATGAATGAGATCACAAATTGGTCAAAGGAGGACTTTTACCAAATTAATATCATTCATTCATTTTGGGAGATGGAATGTACATTCCATCAATCCCCTAAATCCAATGATATTAACTTGACAAAGTCAAATCAACCTTGACCAAGGCCCAACAACAAACAATCAAACTCAATTAAGTCAATACAAATGATCAACAAAATAAAAATGGCATTTATTCAATTAAAAATAATAAAATAGTGCATTTAATTCAAATATGTTTTGTCCAAATCCTAAAATCTCATCAAAACACCAAAGAAATGGCCATGAGATTTATCATAGGTCAAACAAGGTCAAAGGACCTTGGAGAAAATATTTCATAATTTTTGGACATTTAAAAATATTTTTAAGCAATTAAAAACAAATTCAAAATCAATTAATTCATGAAAAATATTAATAATGATCCAAAAAATAATTTTAATTCAGAATATGAAAGAGAAAAATATTTGAATTTTTTTGGTGAAAGTCCCATATTTTTTGGATCAATATTAAATTTAATATGAACTATTGAAGAAAATGCAATTAAAATAAAATATCAGAAATTCAAAAATACGTGGGCCATCAGATTTCCCTCATTAATTGAGGTGGCATATCTGATGATCCAAAACACGCGTTCCACATGTGTATGAGTCAACCGCATGGCACAAATGGTATTCACAAGGGACGATCAAGATTGAAACGTGGAGGATGGATCCTACGGTTCAGACGCTTGCCAAGTCACCGTCGAAGCTAGAGCTCTGGTCATCTTCTCCGGTGGCACTCACCGGACTGGTCAAGATGAACCATCACCAAAAAAAGAAACAAGGACATGATCTTAAAGAGAAAATGGCACTGAGCTCGAATCTGACCTCCAATTGTTCCAATTCCCAATATATTAAGAGATAGGTGGAATTGAAATCTGAGGTACATGAATTGAGTTGCTTCGATTTGACCTCAAAGAAACTCAATCTTCTTGCCTACATTGGTAGGACTTCAGACAACCAAAGAATCAATGGAATTGAGCAATAAATTGAGAGAATCGAAGAGTTTAAAATTTCTGCAAATTACTATCAATGAAGGTCTGATCTTGATGGATCTTGAGCTTGCTTGCACTTGGACTCACTCTACTTGCTTGCAGGAAGAGACTGGAAAGGTTTAGAAGCAATGGACTCCTGGAGAATTGAATTCCAAAATAGTGGAGATTCAAGCTCAAATTCAAATGAATTTATTAGGTTTATCCTATGAGAGTAAAGGGTTTTCAATGGGGGATCAAAGTTGGCGCAATGTGTGTGTTAATTATGAGCAAATGGAGCTTTATTTATAGATGAATCAAGTGATATTTGCACACTCACTTCCACTTTCCAAAATTGGCAAAATATGATGCCATGCTGCATGGGCGTGCATAGGCCCATGAAATGATGGTTTGAAGGTCCAAATTGAAGATCATATGCTTTGAAGATTGCTTGAATTGCGAGGCAACTGAACGTTGATGCTTGAAGTTGGATCCATGCCAAATGATATCATCTTGTTTAAGCCATGCACAGCCTATGCATTTCAAGTCCAAAATGAATGAATTTGAGCTCTTTGGAAAGGTGAGATCAATAGGAACAAGTTTAATGTTTAACACTTTTTCATTTGGATCTTGGAACTTGGAGACATTTGAGGTGGAAGTTTGGAAAAATTTGACATATCAAAAATTTTCTAAGTGTCAAGCCATATGTCTCAATATTCCACCTTGCTTAACTTTTTATGGGAGCTTCAAATGAGAAAAGTGTATTCATCAAAGTTTTAGGTCTCTCAAAGACCTTAAAAATAGTCACCAATTTCATGTCATTTGGATTTGAAATGATAGAGTTATGAATTTTTTACGTTTGGAAAAATCACTTGATCAATGGTATAGGTCAAAAGTGACCTATAATGTAGCCTCATATCACATGCTCAAAAAAGTTGAATTAGCTCCCACTCCAAATATAAAAGTTGAAGTAGACACATTGAATTTGATTATGAAACTTTTAAATATTTAATATCACAAAAATTGAGCAAGTTATTGCCTTGGGAAGCTGACTTTCAAATTAGGGTTTAGACAAAATGACCTATAATGTTTCAACATAGAAAATGATTTTCCAAGAAAAACTAGCTCTAGGTATCAACATGAACTTTGTTTATAATACCATTTAGAGTAAGTTTGATCTTGGAATCATTTTCATATGGTGAAAATTGTAGGAGATATGGTCTAGGGAGACCCAGTTTTGATCAGATGAATTCATCTGGCCAACCACCATTAACCAACTTGCCAATTTCCAATTCTCATGACTTTATTGGATCATGGTAGATCATATATGCATAAGATGATGAGTTTTGAAGTGTCCCTTGATAAATTTGATCAATTGGTGAGATAGCTTGTTGGAGAAGTTACTCAAGATACCTAGTCAAACTAGGGTTTCCAAGGCAAATCACCCTCAAACTCTTGAAGAAAACTTGATAAATATAACATATAGATATCATTTGGGACTCATATATGATGCCTATAACCATTCTTGAATCGATTATTAGTTGTGCTCTTTGTTCATGAGGGTCTCAAACCCTAGATGTGATCTTGATGAGTCAATGAGATCATGCCCTACCTACAAAAGAGTTAGACAAATACAAAGACATATTTTTGGTATTTTGGTTAGTGAAATGATAACATACGAGTATGATATAATCACAAAGTGCTTGGTGATCTCTCCTAAAACAAACCCAATGAAGGAGGGGTAATGAGGATGCCAAGACATGATCCCAATGCCAATTCTTATGATGAAATTACATGAGGGATCTTAGGGTCAAAATTGGGGTCTTACACAAGGGGCTCCTGGCCATGATATCGAGAATTTCTACCCGTTGAAATATGAGGTCCAAAAGCTTGTAAAGAGTGGGATGTTGTCCTTTGAGGACCGTGCGCCGAATGTAAAAGCAAACCCATTGTCTGCTCATGGTAATCCCTCTGTTAATATGATAGATGGTTGTCCAGGAAGTTTCCGAGTGTTTGAGGTGCGACATATTCGTCGACCTTTAGTGGAAATGCACAAGACCCTGTGTACTATTAATGATTGTGAACAAGACCACGACAATTGTACAATCTACAGTGTGAACCCCCGTGGGTGTTCGGTTGTCAAGAGAGATATCCAGAAGTTGTTGGATAAGAATGTCATCCAGATTCAACAGTCAAGGGATATGGGAGATGTGAATATTGTTGTACCAGTCTTTAAGACCCCTGAGCGGGTGGTAATTCAGTTCGATAGCAGCAACAGTAATAACAACAACAGATCGATATCGCCATTAGTGATACGGTCAGCGGGCCCAGTCTCGTATGCATCCAATAGAGCTATTCCTTATCAGTACAACACAACAATGGTAAAGAATGGTCAAGAGGTCCTGTTCCCTACGACTAATTATGTTGCGAATAATGCCGACATAGCAAAGGTGACCCACAATGGTCGTGTTTTTGGTCCTATAGCTGCTTCTCAGGAAGGCCATGGATACATGAGGCAGGAGCTGTGACGTCCACTCTGCATCATAAATTGAAATTTGTGAAGAATGGTAAGCTCGTCATTGTGGGTGGAGAGAAATCGTTGTTGGTGAGTCATCTGTCGTCTTTCTCATATGTTAAAGCTTATGATGAGATTGGAACTCCGTTCCAAGCTCTATCTATTGCTGAAGAAAAGAGAGTTGGGACACCTATGTCCTCTTTTAAAGACACTCAGAAGATTGTTGAAGATGGTAGTTCTGATTAGAGGGGCCGGATGGTAGAGGTCGCCGAGAACAAGAATCGTGTTGGTTTGGGATTTCAGCAAGGGTCGTCTGCAGTGAAAGTTGAAGATGTGCAACCTAGTTTCCGTAGCGGAGGGTTCATCCATGGTAATGAACAACACTCAGTTGTAGTGATCGAAGAAGATGAAGATGAAGACTGCACCAATTTTGTGACGCATGGAAAAGCTTGCAACAATTGGATCGTTGTCGATGTTCCTGTTATTGCTCATCGCTTTAAGTAATTGTTTTTATTATTTTTGAAAAAAAATCCTTCTCCTGTGCCTAAGGGAGAAATGAACATTGTCAGGCATCTTTCAATTTGATCATTAATAAAATATAATTCTATTCATCCATATCTATGATGT
The DNA here is from genome assembly GCF_024323335.1 of Lathyrus oleraceus. Taxonomy (NCBI): domain Eukaryota; kingdom Viridiplantae; phylum Streptophyta; class Magnoliopsida; order Fabales; family Fabaceae; genus Lathyrus; species Lathyrus oleraceus. The sequence continues at coordinate 260,957,938 of NC_066582.1, forward strand.
TTTATTTTTACTTTTTTCTTTTCTAAAAAATGGTAATCACATAAAACATAAATAAATAATAATTGTCCATCTGCATAATATTTGGTCACAATTAACTTCTCTAAAATCAAAATATCAAATCATTATGCAGGTCAATTTCTAAACCCATTTAATATAATGATCCTACTCCTTCTCCAAACTTTGAATTTCCTGTGTTTGAGGCTGAGGAAGAAAGTGATGAAGAAGTGTCTGATGAATTATCTCGTCTACTTGAGCATGAGAAAAAAACCATTCAATCGTTCGAAGAGCAGATTGAGTTAGTAAACTTGGGTTCCGAGGATGATGTGAAGGAAGTCAATATTGGATCTTAGTTGTGTCCAAAAGCTAAGAAGGGGTTGATTGATCTTCTCCGAGAGTATTAGATGTGTTTGCTTGGTCCTATCAAGACATGTCTGGTTTGGATTCTGAGATTGTGGAGCATAGATTTTCATTGAAGCCAGAATGCCCGCCAGTCAAGAAGAAGTTGAGGAGGACTCATCCTGGTATGGCAGTGAAGATCAAAGAAGAAGTGCAAAAGCAGATCGATGTCGGTTTCCTTGTTACTGCTGAGTATCCACAGTGGGTGGCCAACATTGTGCATGTTTCGAAGAAGGATGGAAAAGTCCGTATGTGCGTCGATTATAGAGATTTGATAAAGCCAATCAAAAAGATGATTTTCCTCTGTTACACATTGATATGTTGATAGATAATACAACTAAATTCAAATTCTTTCGTTTATGGACAGATTTTCCAGATATAATCAGATCAAGATGGCACCCGAAGATATGGAGAAAACCACATTCATTACACCCTGGGGAATATTCTGCTGGAGAGTGATGCCTTTCTGTCTAAAGAATGCTGGTGCAACTTACTAGAGAGCAATGACCACTCTTTTTCATGATATGATGCATAAAGAGATCGAAGTCTCTGTTGATGATATGATTTCTAAATCCAATAATGAAGAAGAGCATGTTGAGCATTTGTTGAAACTATTTCAGCGTTTAAGGAAGTACAAACTCCACTTGAATCCTAATAAATGTACATTTGGTGTCCATTCTGGTAAGTTGTTGGGCTTTATTGTCAGCGAGAAAGGTATTGAAGGTAATCCTGCCAAGGTCAAAGCAATACAAGAGATGCCTACGCCCAAAACTGAAAAGCAAGTCAGAAGTTTTCTCGGCCACTTGAATTATATCTCAAGGTTCATTTCGCACATGACTGCCACATGTGCGCCTATATTCAAGCTTCTTCGGAAAGATCAGTCTCGTGATTGGACCGGAGACTTCTAGAAAGCTTTTGACAATATCAAAGAGTATCTGCTCGAGCCTCCGATTTTGTCTCCACCTGTTAAAGGAAGACCGTTGATCATGTATTTGACTGTGCTTGATGAAAGTATGGGTTGTGTTCTTGGTCAACAAGATGAAACTGGAAAGAAGTAATATGTTATTTGCTACCTCATTAAGAAATTCACCGACTGTGAGACTCAGTATTTTATGCTAGAAAAGACTTGTTGCGCATTGGCTTGGGCTGCTAAGCGTCTGCGATAGTATATGTTGAATCATGCCACTTGGTTGATATCCAAAATGGATCCAATCAAGTATGTTTTTGATAAGACTGCTTTAACTGGGAGGATTTACCGTTGGCAGATGTTGTTATCAGAGTATGATATTGAATACTGATCTTAGAAAGCGATCAAAGGTAGTGTCTTGGTTGACCATTTGGCTCACCAACCTATTGAAGATTATCAGTCAGTGCACTATGATTTTCCTGATGAAGGGATCTTGTACTTGAAAATGAAGGATTGTGATGAACCATTGCTTGAAGAAGGGCCAGAACCTGGTTCCCATTGGGGCATGGTATTTGATGGAGTTGTTAATCAGTATGGTAATGGCATCGGGGCAGTGATTATTACTCCTCAAGGCACTCATTTTCCGTTTACAGCTAGATTAAATTTCAAGTGTACAAATAATATGGCTGAGTATGAAGCTTGCATTATGATGCTTGAAGAGGCCATTGATCTCAGAATCAAGTATTTAAACGTCTATGGACATTCAGCGTTGGTAGTGAATCAGATCAAGGGTGAATGGGAGACGAATCAACCCGGTTTGATACCATATAGAGATTACGCGAGGAGGATTTCAACTTTCTTTACAAAGGTTGAGTTTCATCATATCCCTCGAGATGAAAACCGGATGGGATATGCTCTTGCAACATTGGCTTCAATGATTGTGGTAAAATTCTGAAATGAAGTTCCCAATTTGACTATAATGCGTCTTGATAGGCCAACTCATGTATTTGCTGTTGAAGAGATCAAAGATGAGAAACCATGGTATTTTCATATCAAGTGTTTCCTCCAAAGTCAGATTTACCTACCTGGGGCATCTTTGAAAGATAAGAAGACTTTAAGAAGATTAGCTGGCAACTTCTAACTGAATGGTGATGTGCTGTACAAAAGAAACTTCGATATGGTTATGCTCAGATGCGTGGATAAACACGAAGCAGACATGTTGATGACTGAAGTCCATGAAGGTTCCTTTGGTACTCATTCCAATGGACATGTTATGGCAAAGAAGATGTTGAGAGCAGGTGACTATTGGCTGACAATGGAATTTATTTATTACAAGTTTGTGAAGAAATGCCATAAGTGTCAAATTTATGCAAATAAAATTCATGTTTCTCCAACACTGTTGAACGTCATTTCCTCCCAATAGCCCTTCTCCATGTGGGGAATTGATATGATTAGCATGTTTGAGCCCAAAGCATTGAATGGACATTGTTTCATTCTAGTGACAATTGACTACTTCACAAAGTGGGTTGAAGCGGCATCGTATGTGAATGTAACCAAGCAAGTTGTTGTAAGGTTTATCAAGAACCATATTATATGCCGTTATGGTATGCCAAGTAAGATCATTACTGATAATGGATCTAACTTGAACAATAATATGGTGGAAGCTCTTTGCAAACACTTCAAGATTGCACATCATAATTCTTCCCCCTACAAACCTAAGATGAATTGGGCTATTGAAACTGCAAACAAGAACATTAAAAAGATCATTCAGAAGATGGTTGTGACATACAATGATTGGCATGAGATGCTCCTGTTTGCTTTGCATGGGTATCGTACATCCGTCCGCACCTCAACAGGGACAACCCCTTTCTCACTTGTTTATGGCATGGAAGTTGTGCTCCTGGTAGAGGTTGAGATCCCATCACTGCGTGTCTTGATGGAAGCCAAGTTGACTGAGGCCGAATGGTGTCAAACCAGGTATGACCAGCTGAATTTGATCGAAGAGAAGAGGTTAATTGCCATGTGTCATGGTCAGTTATATCAGTAGAGAATGAAGAAAGTTTCTGATAAGAAGGTCAGGCCTCGTGTATTCTGAGAAGGTGACCTTGTGCTCAAGAAGATTCTATCTTTCAAACTAGATATAGGGGCAAATGGACTCCTAATTATGAAGGCCCATATGTTGTTAAGAGAGCCTTTTCAGGAGGTGATTTGATTCTCACAACTATGGATGGTGAAGAGTTCACATGTCCTGTGAATGCCAATGCAGTCAAGAAATACTTCGCCTAAAGAGAAAAGAACAGCTCGGTAAGTTGAAAACCCGAAAGGGCGGCTTAGGCAAAAATGACCGTCTCGGTGGATTGAAAACCCGAAAGGGCGATCCAGGAAAAAGTTAGATACAAAAAATAGAAAGAATTATCCCGATAAATTGAGTACCGCACCTTGGGGAAATTTATGCAAAAATTAGGGATTATGGCAAGTAACTTCATCCTGTTGATCTCCATTCTTGAAGACTTTCTTGAGCACAATGTTCGGTTCTGATTCATCTTCAGCCAAAGCCAAGATCACAGTGGATATTGAAGGAGGTAGAAGGATTAGTGATCATTGTATTTAATGTAGCCCTTTTCCATTTAAATTACCATTTTTCAACTTTTGTAAAGATCTATAGAGTCTTGTCATTTACAGACTACCATCCTATTAAATAAAGTTGAACTTTTTATCCAATTCTTTCTACTCTTATTTATCCAACTAAATAGAATTAAATTTTATTGTGATCATTTTGAAATTAAAGTTTTAAAATAAAAAATCATATTTTATTAAATAATAAAAGCAATTACTTTTTAAAGAGCAATCGATTTCATTTAAGGAATATCCGCAGCAGTCCGAGAACAAGTAAGCCCTAAAATGCGAAACATTGTTGGTTTACCCCAAGCAGTTGGTGTGATCTTTGTCTCTTCCCTAACAGCTTTTCAATCTCCAGCCGAGTTTTGATGGTTTCGTTAGCTGAGTTCGTAATTGCCTCCCTTGAGTTGTACGTGCGTTATCGTAGCAGGTTGCATAAATTCAGCAAATTTTGTTTCCCCTCAAGTCGCCAACAGAGTTATCCCTGACCCCTGTTAGCCCTGATTCTTGAGCAGTATTTTCAGTCCTCTGCAAGGTTGTTGCCCATTTGATATGGTGTTGACCTAAAATTCCCCTCAGAGTTGATAATGCAGATTTTTGGCAAACCTTTTCCTTGTTCCCAGCCAGGGTTGAGCCTTTGAGATAGATGACTCCTGTTCATCCTTCGCTACCCTTTCTCTCCAGCAGAAGCTTCCCTCATGTGACGATTGGATGAGTATTGTATTGGTGATACGGACCAGTGACATTTATATCCTTTATGATCATTTTGTCAGCATAATCATCATATATACATATACATATACATACACATTCATAGATTTCATCATTTTCGTTAATAATGCACTTTGTGATTCATGTTTTTCCGATCCTTTGCTATGGTGATATCATTTCCCCATGCAGATTTGGTGTGTCTGTCCTCTTTCAATTGTAGAGTGTCAGCCCCTTAAGCAGAAAGAATTTAACCTTTCTCATTCCCCACTGAGTTATTTCCTCGTGGATGATCATAATTTTAGCTTCCTCCCAGTTGATTGTCAGGATGGAATCACCCCCCCCCCTGAGTTATATCCTCATTGGATTGAGTCTTCGATTGACCTTTTCTTTCTAGATCTTACCTAGATAGGTGCTTTTTGTCCCCTGAGAGTCTATTACCCAGTAACTGGTAATATTCTTCTCAATTTGCAAGTATTTCACTTATGCCATAATATCCGGCAAAAGTAACCTTTTTCTCCCCAGCGGATTCGTTTTCACGTCTCCAAGGAAGTTTATCCTTGATATGTTCATCTTAACCGGTGACGGATATTTTCTTCCCCTGCTTTGAGTCTATCATTGATATGTTCACTTTAATCAGTGATGGATATTCTCGTTTTGATATTCTACCCAGTAAAAAGGTTGTTGTAATCCCTATTTTGTTTCCCAGAAGGGTAATCCTTTATATGTTCATCCTAACCGATGACATATTTCCTCTTCTTTGCAGTCTTCTGCCCAATAACCGTTAGTTGTAAATCCTATTTTCCCTTTTGCAGAGTTTATCCTTGATATGTTTATCCTAACCGATGACAGATATTCTCTTTTCGGTATTGTATCCAGTAACTGATAGATGTAATTCCTATTTCTCCCCTCGGAGTCTATCCTTGATATGTTCATCTTAATCGATGACGAATATTCTCTCTCCGGTATTCTATCCAGTAGACGATAGATATAACTCCTACCCTTCTTTTTCAGGCAATTTATCCTTGATATGTTTACCCTAATCGGTAACGGATATTCTTCCTAATGTCCCTAGGTGAGTCTATCCTTGATATGTTCATCTTAATCGATGACGGATATTCTTCCCTTTGAGTCTATCCTTGATATGTTAATCTTAGCCGGTGACGAATATTCTCTTTCTTTGTGGTCTTCTGCCCAGTAACCGGTAGTTTTAAATCCTATTTAATTTGGTTCTTTCCTTAGCGAGTCATCCTTGATATGTTTACCCTAAGCGGTAACAGATGTCCTCTCTGACAGATTTTGTTATCTCCTTACCACTACGCCAAATAAGGGAAAAGAGGGCGCTTATTTTGGCCTATAACAATGCTTTTAAGCGCCCTCTAAAGTGGCGTTGGCATAGGTAAAGACAGCGCTTTGTTTTCCTAGAGAAAGCGCTCTCTAAAGTGGCCCTTTAAGGGCCACATTATAGTGCGCTTTCAGAAAAAAGCGCCCTTTGGAGTGGTCCAAAAAGCGCCCTCTAAAGTTGTCAATGTAAAGTGTTTAGAGGGCGCTTCCTACAGAAAGCGCCCTCTAAAGTGTTAGTTATTTTAAAAAAATTTGTTTGAAAAACAGCGTGTATTTAATTGGGAACCTGTTCGCATGCTGCAAAAGTGTAAAATTCATATTGATTTCATCCTTTAATCCAATGTTATACACCATTAATCCATTGATATATACAACATGAATCCATTTATATACAACATTAATCCTCCATATATACAACATTAATATATTGATATTCATGCATGTACAACTGTTGGTGTAAGCCCTAGAGGCCAATACTTTTGGTACTTGTATCGAATTATTTATTAATAATAAAAGGCATTTTTCTTTATTATGTTTGTTTAATAAAGTCCCTGGAATAGATAGTCCATTTAATGTATCAAGTATGACTTAATCATGAGATCACATTAAACATAAGGACACTATTCTTAAAGTGTCCGTAGTCAAGCTTTATTATGAAATGGGATAACATTAAAGCATGGAGACTATTATGTTTGTAGACTGATGATCACGTCTCATGGATCATGGATAAAGAGTTATCAAGTCTTAAACATAGGTATGAATATTAAGAGTAATATTCATACTGGATTGACCCGCTATGAGAATACTATATAGAAAGTTATGCAAAGTGTCATAAGTTATTCTCATGGTGATAATAGTGTATACCACTCTTCGACCTGAAACCACTATGGATCCTAGATGTAGAGTCGAATGCTTTATTGCTGATCCAACGTTGTCCGTAACTGGATAACCATAAAGACAGTTGATGGGTACTCCACGAAGCATGCTGAGGGACATGAGTGTCCTAGATGGAATTTGCCAATCCTGCTTAACAGGATAAATATCTATGGGCCCAATATTGAACTGGACAAGGGTGACATGGTCTATACCTTGTGTTCAATATAGACATAAGGGCAAAGGGGTAATTATACACATAATTATTATCACAGGAGGTTTTGTCAGATCACATGACATTTTTGTGACTTGGGTAGCAGTGATGTGTTGCTAGATACCGCTCACTGTTTATTATGTTAAATGCGTGATTTAATATAATTGCCAACGCCGCGAAAACCTATAGGGTCACACACAAAGGACGGATTGATGAGAGATAGAATTATTAAGGAACACCGTAAGGTACGGTGCACTTAAGTGGGAGACGAAATATGGTAAGGTACCAAATACTTAAGTGATTTTGGCATATTATGAGATATGGTCCAAAATGCACTTAAGTGGGCTTTTTGGCTTGAAGCCCACACAAGTGGTTCTATAAATAGAACCCCTTGGGTAGAAGCATACACACTCCAGACAACACAACTGAAGAGTTGGAATTTCGTATCTCTCTCTCTCTCACTCAAAGCCTTCACTCACAAACAGCTAGCACTGCGATTGAAGGAATCCGTTCGTGTGGACTGAGTAGAGACGTTGTCATCGTTCAACGTTCGTGATCGCCCCGTGGATCTGTATCAAAGGTTTTGATCATTATCAGAGATCTGCACCAAAGGTTTGAATCGCCACAAGAGGTAACGATTCTATCACTGATCATGCCCATTCGTAAGGATCACTAAATGGAGAAATTTTTAAATTCCGCTGCGCCTTGGATGGCTATTCTCCTTCAGTGGTATCAGAGCCACTTACGAAACCATGAATCTGATAACTGTTTTTGTTCTGTAATAATATGATTAAAACAGAATGAATCAAAGGTTAAATTGAGATCGATCAAGTTACATATATGTGATATATGTAACCCTGATGCAAAATGCATTATATATGATATAGTGTTCTTGTTTCATTCATTCAAAAACCTCGATGATTGTTTTCCTTTGAGCGATCAATGGTCGTTTGCTTCTTGATCCGACATTAGTATGGTGAAGCAATGACGTGTTGATCAATCATACTGAATTAACAATCGAGACGTATTTGACGGTCTGAAATTGGTGCATCAGGGTTAGTGACGACACAAGGGTTGTGTTGTTAGAGAGTTATGCGATTGGGGTTTGATTGCACAAGAGTTGTGCGTCCTAAACACTTTTCCGAACAGTGTTAACCGGTTAACGCGTATGGTTAACCGGTTAACGTAATACGAAATAATTTTTTTTAATTTTTGGAACAGTGTTAACCGGTTAACGCATATGGTTAACCGGTTAACGGAATGCGAAATAAAATTTTGAGATTTTCAAACAGTGTTAACCGGTTAACGCATTTGGTTAACCGGTTAACGCAAGACAGAAAAGAGTTTTCTAAATGTTTTCAAACAGTGTTAACCGGTTAACGCATATGGTTAACCGGTTAACGCAAGGAAAAATTCACCGGTTCGGCCAGAAAAAGTGTTTTGAAGTATCAAGTGTTGATACGGAAACCGACGTCAATTTTAAATGAATTGTTCATTAAAATTTTCGAGCAGGGGCGGTGCCCCTTCGACCCCGCAAGGGGCGCTGCCCCCTTGACCCCTGTCCGCTGAACGGTCAGCGGAACCACCGTCCGCTGACCGGGCAGCGGAACACCCGTTCCCGCTGTCCGGGCAGCGGACCCCCGGCTAACTCTGCGTAGTGTGATCGGTCGTCGAAATTTAATTTGATTTTATTAATTAAAGGAATTAATAATAATAATAAAGTTTTTATTATTGTCTTGTGGTGATCGGTTATGGCCTTAGTTTTCCTTTGTTTTGTTTTGGATTTTAAAATACGACCTGCGTGTCGTGCCTCTCTCTTAATCTCCCAAATGTAACTTCTTTTCTCATCTCACTCCCTCGTATGTAAAACGAGTTTCTTTCATGTAATGTAATGATATGAAGAAAGCAAAGAAGTCAGTGCCAAAGGAAGACAACCTTGAAGATCTTGCTTGGAGAAGCTTAGATCGTTATAGGTTAGCTTAGGTTCTCTCATTGGCTTGGGAGAACAATTGCGCTAGGGGCCATAACTGTTTCATTTTGTTTATATGTATGTTGATGCATGTGTATGTATGTTGATGCATGTGAGAGACGGTTTATATGATAAACAAGCCGGTGAGATCAGTAAAATTGCAATTCCCTCAAAACAAAATATTAAGTTTTAAGCTTTCCAAGTTTTAACACTCATCAAGACTAGTAATGGAAGATGTAGGTTTCGCCTACGCGAGGTGCATGATCTATATATTAGTAAGGTGCGATGGGATAATTGTAATATCCAACTGTTAAAACAATGGGTCAAACTTAACTAAACAAATTATAATAAGATTATATATGTTTAGAAGCAAGAGTTGGGAATAATCCATATGATGGATTAGAATAAGGAGTTATTCACCCAATTGAAATTTTTGAGAGTTGTATGAGATACAATTGGAAGGAGTTCCTACCTAAATAACCTAGTTTTGTGTAATCCGCCTACGCGGACTTAGAACGAAGTGAAATATGGATCTCGACCCACTAGAAAATCTTCCAACGGGATTTTCCGAATCAGATGATGAGGGTCATCTGTTTTGAGTAAAATAGTGGGAGCATGTTTAATTAAAGGCCTAATTAAATATGTCAATGATACTTATATTTTCATTATTTCTTATGTAGATTACCATGACAACAAACACCTCTAACAACATTTTGCGATCGATCCTTGACAAGGAAAAATTGTCTGGGACAAATTTTCTGGATTGGCACCGAAACCTGAGGATTGTCCTCAAACATGATAAAAAGCTGTATGTCTTGGAGACACCTGTTCCTGAAGAGGAACCTCCTAGTTCTGCACCTAAGGCAGAAAGAGATGCTTATAAGAAGCATGTCGATGATGCCAATGAAACTGCTTGTCTCATGCTAGCTACCATGAACTCAGAATTGCAAAAGCAACATGAGAACATGTCAGCATTCGATATGATCGAACACCTGAAGCTGCTCTATCAAGAGCAAGCAAGGCATGAGAGGTTTGAAGTTTCAAAAGCCCTTTTTCAAGGCAAGTTAGCTGAGGGAGCCTCTGTAGGTCCCCATGTACTCAAGATGATTGGGTATGTGGAAAACCTTGACAGACTGGGTTTTCCCCTCGGAAAGGAACTTGCGACTGATTTGATCTTGCAATCGTTGCCAGATAGATTCAGTCAGTTTGTCCTAAATTTCAATATGAATGATATGGACAAATCGCTTCCTGAGCTGCTAGCCATGTTAAGAACGGCTGAGCAGAATCTGAAGTCAAAAGGGAAGTCCATTCTGATGATCGGAAATGGAAAGAGACAGAACAAAAGGCCCATCAAGCAGGGTGATAAAGGGAAAGGCAAGGAAGTTGTCAAACCCAAACCCACCGTTGCTGCTTTGAAGCCTAGTGGAGGCATAGCAAAAGCAGGCACCTGCTTCCATTGCGGTAAAACCGGACACTGGAAGAGAAACTGCCCAAAGTACCTGGAAGATAAGAAGAATGGAGTAGAGACTTCAACTTCAGGTATTTTTGTTATTGAAATTAATTTATCTACTTCTGTGACATGGGTATTAGATACTGGATGTGGTTCTCACATTTGTACAAATGTGCAGGGACTAAAAAGGAGTAGAAAATTGGCAAAAGGTGAAGTCGACCTACGAGTTGGCAATGGAGCAAAGGTTGCTGCTTTAGCCGTAGGAACTTATGGATTGACTTTACCTAGTGGTTTAATAATTCAGTTAGAGAACTGTTATTATGTACCTGCAATTAGCAGGAATATTATTTCCGTTTCTTGTTTGGACAAGTTTGGTTTTTCATTTATAATAAAGAACAATTGTTGCTCAATTTATTTGAATGATATATTCTATGCTACTGCACAGATGAACAATGGACTATATGTCCTTGATCTTGAAATGCCTATTTATAACATTAATACTAAAAGGATGAAACCAAATGAGTTAAATCCAACTTACCTTTGGCATTGTCGGTTAGGCCACATAAATGAGAAACGCATTTCCAAACTCCATAAAGATGGACTCTTGGACTCTTTTGATTATGAATCATATGAGACATGCAGATCTTGTTTAATTGGAAAGATGACAAAGTCCCCATTCACAGGAAAAGGTGAAAGGGCTAATGATCTTTTGGCCCTCATACATACTGATGTATGCGGACCACTGAACATACCAGCCAGAGGAGGTTTTCAATACTTCATCACATTTACTGATGATTTCAGTAGATATGGTTATGTGTATTTAATGAAACACAAATCAGAGTCCTTTGAAAAGTTCAAGGAATTCAAGAATGAAGTACAAAACCAACTAGGTAAGAATATTAAAACTCTTCGATCAGATCGAGGTGGTGAGTATTTAAGCCTAGAGTTTGATGACCATCTAAAAGAGTGTGGGATACTATCCCAACTTACTCCTCCTGGAACACCCCAATGGAATGGTGTATCTGAGAGAAGAAATCGAACCCTGTTGGACATGGTCCGATCCATGATGAGTCACGCCGATCTTCCAAACTCCTTTTGGGGACATGCGCTATTGACAGCAGCTTACACACTTAACCGTGTTCCATCCAAAAAGGTTGATAAAACACCATATGAGATATGGAGTGGTAAGAGACCACATATGTCTTACATGAAGATTTGGGGTTGCGAAGTTTATGTGAAACGACAAATTTCAACTAAGCTTGAGCCCAAATCTGACCAATGCTTATTTGTGGGGTATCCTAAAGAAACAAGAGGATATTACTTCTACAATCCTTCTGAGGGCAAAGTGTTTGTCGCTCGAACTGGAGTTTTCCTAGAAAAGGATTTTATTTCCAAAGGAACCAGTGGGAGGAAAGTAGAGCTTGAAGAAATTCAAGAATCGCAAAGCATTGATACACCTATGGAGGAATTAGAGCAGGAAACACAAGTAGTTGTGGAAGAACAACCTGCTCAAGTAGAACAAGACCAGCGTAGGTCAAGCAGGATACGTCACCTACCTGAAAGATATGGATATCTCATAACAGATCAAGGTGATGTATTACTCATGGATCAAGATGAGCCTGTGACCTACCAAGAGGCCATAACTGGTCCCGAGTCTGAGAAGTGGCTAGAGGCCATGAAATCCGAAATAGATTCCATGTACACGAACCAAGTTTGGAACTTGGTAGAGCCTCCTGTAGGAGTTAATCCTATAGGATGCAAGTGGGTCTTCAAAAAGAAGACTGACATGGATGGTAAGGTACATACCTATAAGGCAAGACTGGTTGCAAAAAGATATAAACAAATTCATGGCGTTGACTATGATGAAACCTTTTCACCAGTTGCAATGCTTAAATCTATTCGAATTTTACTTGCTATCGCTGCATATCATGATTATGAAATATGGCAAATGGATGTCAAAACTGCTTTCCTTAATGGGAATCTTCTTGAGGATGTGTACATGACACAGCCTGAAGGATTTGACATACCAGAAGAAGCCCATAAGATATGTAAGCTACAAAGATCAATCTATGGATTGAAGCAAGCTTCCAGAAGCTGGAATCTTCGTTTTGATGAAACGGTAAAACAATATGGATTCATTAAGAACGAAGATGAGCCTTGTGTCTACAAGAAGGTTAGTGGGAGCATGATCGTGTTCCTGGTATTATATGTAGATGACATATTACTCATTGGAAACGATGTCCCTACCCTGCAACAAGTAAAGACTTGGTTGGGGAAATGCTTTTCTATGAAGGACCTAGGTGAAGCAGCCTATATATTAGGAATCAGAATCTATAGAGATAGATCACAAAAACTGCTTGGCCTAAGTCAGAGTACATACATAGACAAAGTGCTGAGACGCTTTAATATGCATGATTCCAAGAAAGGATTCATACCTATGCAACATGGCATGTGTCTATCAAAAACACAATCCCCTTCAACTAAGGAAGAAAGGGAACGCATGAATAAGATTCCATATGCATCTGCAATAGGATCTATCATGTATGCCATGTTATGTACTCGACCAGATGTCTCGTATGCTTTAAGTGCAACGAGTAAATACCAATCTGATCCTGGTGATGCCCATTGGGTAGCTGTTAAGAATATCCTTAAGTACTTAAGAAGGACTAAGGACTCATTCTTGATATATGGAGGTCAGGAAGAATTGGCTGTAATTGGTTACACCGATGCTAGCTTCCAGACAGACAAGGATGACTTTAGATCGCAATCTGGTTATGTGTTTTGCTTAAACGGTGGCGCTGTGAGCTGGAAAAGTTCAAAGCAAGATACAGTTGCTGATTCTACAACCGAGGCCGAGTATATTGCTGCCTCAAGTGCAGCAAAGGAAGCTGTTTGGATCAAAAAGTTCGTTAGTGAACTTGACATAGTTCCTAGCATTGTGGATCCCATTGGTCTCTATTGTGATAACAATGGTGCTATCGCACAAGCTAAGGAGCCTAGATCTCACCAACGATCCAAACACATACTTAGGCGTTATCACCTCATTCGAGAGATAATAGATAGAGGAGATGTGAAAATATGTAGAGTACCTACACTCGACAATATTGCTGACCCACTGACAAAGCCTCTTGCGCAGCAGAAGCATGATGGCCATACTAGATCTATGGGCATTAGGGATATGTCTAATTGGCTCTAGTGCTAGTGGGAGATTGTTGGTGTAAGCCCTAGAGGCCAATACTTTTGGTACTTGTATCGAATTATTTATTAATAATAAAAGGCATTTTTCTTTATTATGTTTGTTTAATAAAGTCCCTGGAATAGATAGTCCATTTAATGTATCAAGTATGACTTAATCATGAGATCACATTAAACATAAGGACACTATTCTTAAAGTGTCCGTAGTCAAGCTTTATTATGAAATGGGATAACATTAAAGCATGGAGACTATTATGTTTGTAGACTGATGATCACGTCTCATGGATCATGGATAAAGAGTTATCAAGTCTTAAACATAGGTATGAATATTAAGAGTAATATTCATACTGGATTGACCCGCTATGAGAATACTATATAGAAAGTTATGCAAAGTGTCATAAGTTATTCTCATGGTGATAATAGTGTATACCACTCTTCGACCTGAAACCACTATGGATCCTAGATGTAGAGTCGAATGCTTTATTGCTGATCCAACGTTGTCCGTAACTGGATAACCATAAAGACAGTTGATGGGTACTCCACGAAGCATGCTGAGGGACATGAGTGTCCTAGATGGAATTTGCCAATCCTGCTTAACAGGATAAATATCTATGGGCCCAATATTGAACTGGACAAGGGTGACATGGTCTATACCTTGTGTTCAATATAGACATAAGGGCAAAGGGGTAATTATACACATAATTATTATCACAGGAGGTTTTGTCAGATCACATGACATTTTTGTGACTTGGGTAGCAGTGATGTGTTGCTAGATACCGCTCACTGTTTATTATGTTAAATGCGTGATTTAATATAATTGCCAACGCCGCGAAAACCTATAGGGTCACACACAAAGGACGGATTGATGAGAGATAGAATTATTAAGGAACACCGTAAGGTACGGTGCACTTAAGTGGGAGACGAAATATGGTAAGGTACCAAATACTTAAGTGATTTTGGCATATTATGAGATATGGTCCAAAATGCACTTAAGTGGGCTTTTTGGCTTGAAGCCCACACAAGTGGTTCTATAAATAGAACCCCTTGGGTAGAAGCATACACACTCCAGACAACACAACTGAAGAGTTGGAATTTCGTATCTCTCTCTCTCTCACTCAAAGCCTTCACTCACAAACAGCTAGCACTGCGATTGAAGGAATCCGTTCGTGTGGACTGAGTAGAGACGTTGTCATCGTTCAACGTTCGTGATCGCCCCGTGGATCTGTATCAAAGGTTTTGATCATTATCAGAGATCTGCACCAAAGGTTTGAATCGCCACAAGAGGTAACGATTCTATCACTGATCATGCCCATTCGTAAGGATCACTAAATGGAGAAATTTTTAAATTCCGCTGCGCCTTGGATGGCTATTCTCCTTCAACAACAACATTCCATACATATATGTACAACAACTACAACCTATATGATTCTATGATCAATAATGAATTTACACAATTCATCCTTCATTTCATCCAAATGAGCTCTTGAGTAAGATTTGTATTCGTCAAAGTACTACAATTAAGAGAATAAAACATATTCATGATTTAGTAACAAATTAGATGAAATATCTGATAATATTAAAATAAAGCCTAAGTTATTATTCCATACCATTTTTGGGATGTCTATACGATTCAACGCAATGATATCTCTCATAAATCTCAATACAAAAAATCCGCAATCGATCGAATTGTTTTGCCGAGGACACTACACAGAAAAACAAACAATATATATATATATATATATATATATATATAGTTAATTTCTTACAAACATTATTATAAGCAAAAATAAGAAACTTAATATATACCTGAACTCTGACCCAGGTAATGTCCTTCCTATTACGATAATTCTTTTTCGATCTAAATTTTAGTATTGCCCTAACAAAATAAAAACGTATATTGAGATCAATCTGACAGACATAATTAAATATACACATACACACGAATATTTAGGGGAATTTCACTTACGCGTCAACCGTCTTCTTCATACTCGGATATTTACTCTAATCACCCGATAACGAATCGAGATAATACACCATTAGTCTCGAAAGATCCATAGCAACCAACACCCAGTGACCACTGTAAAATAAAACAAAAATTTAGATGCATGAAAATTTTCTACGTAAAAGATATACATAGATTAGAATGAAATTATTAGAAAGAAAATCTAACCCGTTGCCAGAATTAAACGGTAAAAAATACAAACTGGGTGTAGTATTATCGCCGACCACCATGAATCTATCGACTAGTTCATTCATTACAGATGTTGGATTTTTCGTTATAAACGTTGTGTTGATACGGGAAGCAGCAATAAAATTGAATCGGTTACACAATTCAGTTCCCCGCATCAATGTGTCATACATATACCTTAAATAGAAACATAATAAACATTAGACTACTCATTGAAATGTGTAAATAAATTGTTCAACTAAGTAAATAATAGATTGATCGGAGTACCATATGTATGTATGAATGACAGCGATGCCCAATTCTTCGTGTTCAAAAAGTTGTTGCATGTCCTCCTTTGCAATTAATTCGGAATGAGCAATTCTGAAAACACCCTCATCCATATCTACACTACGGATGGCGCCGTGCATAATATCTGACTCTTCCACCATTTTCTCAAGACGCGTCATAATTTGAGATTTTGTCCCGGACGTCGTTGGAATTTCCTTACTAGCTTTGTCCAACATTTGACCGGGAACCTAAAAATATAAATTAAATCATGACTTTTTGTGATGCAACAGAATCGTTGTGTATATAATTCAACGGGTATATATATTTGTACCTCTTTTTGAGATTTAGGATTTGTTTTTGTCCCGGACTTCGTTGGAATATCCTTACTAGCTTTTTTCAACATTCGACCGGGAACCTAAAAGTTCATATAAATTAAATCATGACTTTTTGTGATGCAACAGAATCGTTGCGTATATAATTCAATGGGTATATATATTTGTACCTCTTTTTGAGATGCAACCAACTCGATGCGTCTTGAAATCCCTTTACCAGCTTTATGTGTGGGTCTTGTAGGAGTCTAACATTACCATGTAATAAGGATTGATTAAATATCATAATTGTAGCTGAATTGAAATGTGAATACTAAATATTCATAATCATTTAGAACATATATACCTCGGCATCTGGAAAAATTAGATATGACGACCATCCAACAAAGGATCCGACTGCATCTCGCATCAACGTTGTCTCTGAAACAACGTCAGGTAATGGTAGAAGCGCGTCCGTATCTAATACAAGGTCAACCGAAACTTTCATATATCCCACCGGGAGGGGATTATGGTGAAGTAATTCACCCGAAGTGTTGTGCACTTTTCCCTTGCCAACTATGCGATAAGTTGGTGACGATAGATACAGCTGACAAGGTGTAATGCCCTAAACCAATAATAAATATGTTATTGTTAACGTGTATATGTGTCAAGTAAAAAAGTGCTATTTTAATTTCATAATAACATATATAATTACCTCGGGAAATTTCGGTTGACAATTGATACTAGCTCGGTCACTAGTATCTTTTGCCTCGGAACCGCGCCTTTCCTCTCTATACCTTGCATTCTCCTTTTGCAGTTCGAGTACTTGTGCCCTTAACTCCGCCAAGGTCTCCATCACCTCTTTGTTGGTAGGATTTTTTGTTTTTGGTTTTTTATAAAATGACGACGGAGTCACACCAAAACCCTTACCCCTCACACGACCGGAATACTCAGGAACATTTAGTACTCGACTAAGTAGGCTCCTGCAATCCTGGACCTCGGTTGAAGGTAAGGTTTGGGATAAAGTCTCCTGAAATATTATTAGAGGAGATTAAAAATGAATTATATGTCTAACAAAATTTTCGATATAATTAAAGAAATAATGTTATATATACTTACACATTCGTCATAAACATTTTGAACCGCTTCAACGACAACCCCATCCTTCCCAACCCGAGCAGCCTTCCACAATACGTGCTCCGGAAGAGATGTTGCGTCACTTTTCTCCTCGGCTAGCTACACATTGAATCAGATTATAAGATCATCAATTATAACATATTGTGACAATGTATAAGCTCATAGCATTTGAATATACTCACAATTCTTTGTTGTAACCGTGCATATCCCGTACGCCCTTTTTTGTACGGATACGCGGGTTTTGATGCCCTTTTCCGAATTTTGTCGCTTACTTCCTGGATAAAAAAGTTTAAGGCATATCAGAACCAAGTAACTTAACAATTGTATAATACCATAATTAATAGACATTACATGGAATTTTTCGTTTCTTCGTTTGGCGACAAAGTTATCCCATTCTTCGGCTGAAATAATCTCCGCATACTTCATTGGCCGTTCTGCTTCAACAAATTTTCCTTCCTCATCCTTGAGAAATTTGTTGGACAAAAAGGATCGAAATCCTCGGAGTCTTTTTCCGGCCAATTGAATACAATATTTTTGCCGGCTTTCATCGATGTGAAAGGATCTCTAAAAAACATACACATGGAGTGTGTTATTATAAGTAATATTATAACAATATATGGTCAACAAATAGTCAACAAAAAAACATATAACAATATATGGTAAGTACCTGTATCTCGGACCATATTTTTTCTTTGCCAACCTTCAATTCCGGACTTCTCCAATTATCACATGTAATCGGAATATGTTGTCGAACAAGGAAACCAATGTAACTTGCCAACATTGAACCGTTAGGCTCAATTAGTTGGTCTTCAGCACTCCAATGTACTTCGAATTTTTCACCCTTGTCTCTTGCACGAATGATTGACTTCATAACAGTCAATCCTCGTTTGATTTCATTTTCAACATTGTTACGTGATCCACTCGCGTCATGGGTATCGTCTTGGTTACTAGCCATTTTATCTGTAATATAGAAATGATTCAATAAGACCCAAGTAAGACAATGACCATATTCGTGAAGCTACACAAAAAACACATTCATATACCTTCCATTTCTCTCATGTTACAACAATCTAAACTCTCTCTTTTTTTCATCATTATTGAATACAAACTCACACACACCTACTGCATACAAAAGACCAATGCAAACTTATGGTGTTTGGAACATGAACAAACTTGCATCCATAATCATCAAACTTCCAAGCACAAGCTCAAACACACTCCAAATGACATTAGTTTTCAATCAGAAATAAAAAACCTTACATAACCATACAACATACAACATTCAGTGATCAAAACCATACACAAAAAATAACAAAAAATGATTTTCAACAAGGTGCTCATGAACACCATATAGTGCTCGTTTTCCCTAAACAACATTAATCAACATAATGCACAAAATGTAAAACTCAGTTTAGAAAATGCCCTAATCAAACACCTGAAAATACAAACTATTGAGAGAAATACCTTCAAGGTGACGGTAACGATGGAGAAGAAAGTGAACAGCGACGGTGGACGCAGATAACTCAGTGAACGTGAACGCAGCAGCAGAAAAAGGCGACGGCGACGACGACGGTGAGGGAGGGAGAACGAACGGAGGACGAGAGTAATCGCAGTAGAGAGTAATCGTAGTAGAGAGAAAACCCAGTTACGTAAACGAAATAGCATATAGCGAGGGAAAATAAAGAGACATGCAGTATATGTTATAATTTTAATGTTTACTAAAGGGGACCTTAGAGGGCGCTTGTGTAAAAAAAGCGCCCTCTAAAGGGGGCCTAAGAGGGCGCTTCTAAAAGCGCTCTCTAAGGCTTTCCAAAAGCGCCTTATAAACTGGAAATGTACATGGACTTAGAGAGCGCTTTTTTAAAAGCGCCCTCTAAGGGTACCCTTAGAGGGCGCTTTCATAAACGCGCCCTCTATTGGTGTCCCTCCATTTCCTCATTATTTTTTCGCTTCACTTTAGAGGGCGCTTTGTTACAAAAGCGCCCTCTAAAGTGCGTTGTCTATTCCAGTTGTTCGCTCCTTATTTTTTCTCTTCACTTTAGAGTGCGCTTTTGTACTAAAGCGCCCTCTAAGGTGCGCTGTCTATTCCAGTTTTTGGCGTAGTGTACCCAGTAACTGGTGGTGGATAATATACTTCTGTCACTCCTGTGTTGAAAATTATTTCTTCCCCGGTTGAGTCTGAGTGCGTATTTCCTCAATGAGATTTCCATTCCCTGTTTGGTTCGAGTATTTCATCTTTGGTCTGAGTTACCCGTTTCCCCTGCAGGTGTTCCTTTTATTCCCCGACTGAGTCTTTCCATTGATTTATTTTCGTGGAACCCCTCGAGTCCCCCAGCAGTTTTAAAGTCGTAGCCTGGCCTACGCACAACCTTTTTATCCCCCAGAGTCTTTGTCTCCCCAGTGATTTTTCCTTATGGAATGCATTGTACTCCTGCGGATTTTCAGTCTCTCCGGATTCGTTTCCTTTGTGGCAACATTTTCCCCACAGAGATTATTTTAACGTTCACATCATATGCATCATGAGGTCTCTTAGGGACCAAAATTTGTTTCTATATGTTATTATTTAAGTCCATTTTACTGAGTCGATACGAAGATTTTAACCTTCACCTCCTCACCTATAATGTCCTTAAATAGGGGCAAATATAAGACCCTAATTTTGACCCTAAGATCCCTCATGTTATCTCATCATATGCATTGGCATTGGGATCACACCTTGGCATCTTCCTTACCCCTCATTCATTGGGTTTGTATTAGGAGAGATCACCAAGCACTTTTGATTGTATCATACTCTTTTTATCATTATTTATTAACCAAAATACCAAAAATACGTCAATGCATAGTTTAACTCTTTTGTAGGTAGTGCACATGCTCACCTATGCTCTATCAAGCTCATATCTAGGGTTTGAGACCCTCAATGCAAGAAGCTCAATCAAGAATTGGTTTACTTTGGCTCTAAGTGTCATATATGAATCCCCATGATCTTCACATGTTATTTTGGTCAAGAAATCATCAAGAGTTTGGAGTTGGTTTGCCTTGGAAACCCTAATTCATTTGGGTATCTTATGTGACTTCTTCAACAAATTTCTTCAACAATTTATCAAACATTTCAACGGATACTTCACATTACATCATCTTATGCATATATGATCCTCCATGAGTCCCAAAATTCAAGATAATATCAAGATAGCAAGTTGGTTCATGTTGGTTGACCAGAGGAATTCAACTGGCCAAAACTGGGGTTCCCTAGACCCTATCTCCTACAATTTTTATCATATTAAAATGATTCCAATAGAAACATTACTCTAAATGACATTCCAAACAACTTTCATGTTGAGGTCAATAGCTATTTTTTCTTGGAAAGTCATTTTTTATGGTGAACTATTATAGGTCATTTTGTCTAAACCCTAATTTGGAGGTCTACTTACCAAGACCATAACTTGCTCAATTTTTATGAGATGAAAACCATTAAAATTAAATGATAAAATTCAATATGTCTACTTCAACTTTTATGTTTGTATGAAGTCCAAATTCATCTTGAAAATGCATGTCCCAAGAGGAAACATAATAGGTCATTTTGGGCCAATACCATTGAATAAGTGATTTTCCTCAACTTCTAAAATGCATAACGCCTTCATGCTAAATCCAAATGATGTCAAATTTGTGACCAAATCTAAGAGATTTGAAAGATCTACAACTTTAATGAAGGAACTTATCTCATTTGAAACCCATAGAAAAGTTATTCAAGGTGGAAGAAGTGAACATATGGCTTGGTACTTAGAATTTTTTTTGATATGTTTGATTTTCCAAACTTCCACCTCAAAATTCATCATGATACAAGCTTTAAATGAAAAAGTGTTCAACATGAAAGTTGTTCCTCTTGATCCAACCTTTCTAAAAATTACAAAAGCATCTCATTTGGAAAAGTATGAGGCACTTGCGCATGGCTTAAAGTTGAAGGACCATTTGGAAGATTTGAAGTTCCACTTTTCATACACGAGTGCATGGCTTCACAACATGATTTCAACATGGCTTACACTCATTTTTGGACCTAAGTGCATCATTTGATGGGCATATCACACGCCCCTGCAAGTATGCAAGTGATATTTTCAACTTTAGCCAAAAATGGAAGTGTGTAATTATCAATCTCCTCGGCTATAAATAGAAGCTCTCTTGCTCAGAATTGAGGACCCGGGCGCGCAAGCTTTGAATCAGCAACCCTAAACCCTCACCATTAAAGGATAAGCCTGAAGATTTTCTTTGAAAATCGAGTTTGAATCTCCTACTGTTTTTGAGATTGAAACTCTAAGAGTCCATCACTTTCCTTGATCCATTTCCATTCCATCAAGCATATGAAGCAAGACCAAGCATAATTGAGAGCAAGATCGTGTCAATCTGAAGCTGCAGTGAAAGTGATTTTCAGAATTTTTCATCTCTTTGATTATCACTCAATTCTCCATTGTTCTTATTGATTTTTGGTTGTCTGAAGTCCTACCAATGTAGGCAAGAAGATTGAGTTGCTTTGAGGTTAAATCGAAGCAACTCAGATCATGATCCTCAAAATTCAACTCCATGTATCTTTCTATATACTTGGTGTTAGACAAAATTGAGGCCAGATTCGAGCTCCTGAGCATTTTTTCTTTAAATTCATGTCCTCTTTTTTCATTTTGGTGATGGTTGAAGGTGGACCAGTCTGGTGAGGTCCACCGGAGAAGAAGACCGGAGCTCTGGCTCCGGCGATGTGTTGGCGTGTCTCTAAACCACATGATCTATTCATTTTGTTTTAATCTTAGGCGTTGGTTTTGATTACCATATGTGCAACGCTGTTGACTCAAGACCACGTGGAACGCGCGCTAGGGACCATCTGAGCTGCCACCTCAATTAGTGAGGGAGATCAGATGGTCCACGTATTTTTGTAATTTCTAATTTTCATTTTAATTGCTTTATTTTCATTAATTCATATTAATTTTAATATTGATCCAAAAAATATGGGACTTTCACCAAAAAAATTCAAATATTTTTCTCTTTCATTTTTTGAATTAAAATTGTATTTTGGATCAATATTAATATTTTTCATGTTTTAATTGTTTATGTGCATATTTTTAATTATTTAAAAATACTTTTGCATTTCCAAAAATAATGAACTTTTTTCTCCAAGGTCCTTTGATCTTGTTTGACCTATGATAAAACTCTTGGCCATTTATTTGGTGTTTTGAAGAGGTTTTAGGTTTTTGATCAAACGTAATTTAATTTAATGCATTTTAATTGATTTTTAATTGTTTAATTGTGAATAAATTGTGTTGAGCTATTTTTATTGACTTGTGAGGTTTGACTATTGTGTTTGGGCCTTGGTCAAGGTTGATTTGAATTTGTTGGATTAAAATCATTGGATTTAGGGGATTGATGAAATGTACATTCCATCTCCCAAAATGAATGAATAATTTTAATTTGATAGAAGCCTTCCCTTGTCCAATTTGTGTTTGTCTCACCTCCCCTCCCTCTTCATCTTCAATCCCCTTCTATCCTATTCATTCCATTGACCTATGATATCTCTATATCTTAAGGCTAATTGGTTGATAAACCAATACAAGTATGCATGAGATTAGGTCCACCCTTTTTCCATTTTCTTTTAAGTGTGGTATGTTTTAGGAGTATGGTTCATTATACCATATCTCTAACATGAATTAACACTAAAATTTCTATTGTCCGGCCTCAGATAGTTGTGACTTCTACATAAGTCCAATTACGATTGCTTAACATGACGCTAGATTTTGACCCAAAGAGCATATCATTCTAGTAAGTGATATTGTAAGTCTTCCCCCTTTCATGGTATTGAGTGGAAACTTGGAATTTTTTCTTTCCTTTGGAAGATGTCTTGGTTCAAGGATCCATGCTTGTGAATAAAGGGTTGAGTATTCTCCAAAGAATGACTTAAACAATTGAAAAGCAAAAACAATACTAACATCTAATCAACTAACATTTGAATAATTTTTAATTTCAAGTCATTTACCTTATGCACTTTAAATTCAAGCTCTTTTATCATTTGCCATTATTCATATCATTTAACTTGTTTATTTTAATGCCATTTTTACTTTGCTCACTTGAGCCATATATTGTGATTGTATATATTTGTTTGTGTACCTTGTTTGTGTTTTTGGTCTTAGGACCTTAAAATACATAATAAACAACAAAAACCCTAAAAATTGTTTGTATGAACGGTTGGATTTGATCTGAGACTTGGACTTAGAATTAGGCAACACTCCCTATGTAAAAGGACTTGGCCAATGCCAACTTTTCTGAAGGCAAGCCATTATGAATTGAACTTTTGTCTGATGCAAGTATTGGGATCCACTTGAGTTCATCTGCTACATGCTATTGATGCAAATGTTACTTTGAACCTGTGTCTAATGCCTTATTCTGAGCCATTCAAGGAGTATGTCATCTGATACATGGGGAAGATTATGAAGAAGACTATGGAGTTGCTAGCTTGGATGTGGCTATCTTTATTTGATGTCTTGTTCTTCATCTTACTTGCTTATTGATATTGATTGATTTTAAAGTCCAAAGGAAAAGTGGGTTTCTATATGACATTCTTGTCTATTGGATTGCATCCCATCGGTCAGATCTTTTCAACTCTTAACTTTTAAATTCTTTCTTAGGATTAGTCTCTTCATCTCCTCCCATTTATTAAATTTCAAATCTCTCCCCCTTTTCAAATCTTCTTTGCTTGTGATTTTTAAACTTAGAATCTTTATTGCAAATTAGAAACTTTGGCCTTATGCCATTGTTTTTTTTAACTTCTATTTCTTAATCAAACTTGTAAATGAACTTAACCATACTTGACTTAAAATTTCAAAAGACAAAAAGAACTAATACTCATCTAAACTCTTTTAGGGGTTTTGTGCCTCATTCAAACTTAAACTTTTGTTAAAAGCAATCAACTCACTTTGAAATTGATACCACGTACTACGAGGTTTTGATCCCTCATTTTATGTTGGTACGTAGGCACAAGTCCGAAGGTCTTGTCAAACACAAAAATATAATTAATGAATTCTTTTCTCATCTCCCCACTCTATTTATTGCAAACATCTTTTATGCCAAAACACATACACACATAAAAAGGGTTCCCTAGGAGTGCCTAGGACACTTTGGGTGATAACACCTTCCCTCTGTGTAACCAAGCCTCTTACCTGTAATCTCTAGCATTTTATTAGTTTTGATTTGAAAACTTCTTATCTTTGGGTTTTGTTCGTACTTTTCCCTTTTCCTTTGGAAACAATAAAAGCGCGGTGGCGACTATGGTTTTATTGATGTTAAGTTTATCCATAGCTTAATGGTCATGAATTTACCGCTACACATGGAACTGGTGGTACCAAGATAGGTGGCTCCTGCAAATATTATTTTATTTTTTCAAAGGCCTTTTGACAACCTTCATTCCACTCGATGGCTTAATCTTTCCTGAGAAACTTGAAGATTGGTTCACAAGTGGCTATAAGATGCGAGATGAACCTAGAAATGTAGTTTAATCTTTCCAAGAATCCACGAACCTCTTTTTCTATCCTCAGAGCTAGCATATCTTGGATGGCCTTGACTTTGTCAGGATCAACTTTGATCCCTCTTTGGCTGAGTATTAACCCCAATAATTTCCCTGATTTGACTCCAAAAGTGAACTTTGCAAGATTTAGACATAACTCAAACTTCCTCAGACGATCAAACAACTTTTGTAAGTTGACTATATGATCTTCTTTAGTCTGTGATTTTGCAATCATATCATCGACATAAAACTTTATCTCCTTATGGATCATATCATGGAAGAGAGTCATCATTGCCTTTGGTACATTTCCCCGACGTTTTTCAATCCGAAAGGCATTACCTTGTGATAAAAGTTTCTCCAAGGGGTGATAAATGTGGTTTTCTCCGTGTCTGCAGGAGCCATTTTAATCTGGTTATAACTGGAGAATCCATCCATGAATGAGAAGACTGAGAATTGGGTAGTTTTATCTACCAGCACGTCAATGTGTGGCAGAGGGAAATCGTCTTTAGGACCAACTCTATTCAAATCTCGGTAGTCTATGCATATTCTGACTTTTCCATCTTTCTTCGGGACTGTCACGATGTTATCAACCCATTGGGGATATTTTGCAACGACTAAGAATCATGCGTCGAGCTGCTTTCTGAATTCCTCTCTGATTTTTAGTGACATGTTTGGTCTAGTCCTCCTTAATTTTTTCGTGACTAGCGGACACTCTAGTTTGAGCAGTAACTTGTGTACGACAATGTTCGTGTATAGTCCTGACATGTCTTGATATGACAAAGTAAACACATATGCATACTCATGTATAAACTTGACCAATATTTTCTTTATTTAATCATATAAAGAAACGCCGACCTTGACCTCTTTCTTGTTTTCTTCAGTTCTTAAATTGATCACATCCACTGGTTCCTGATGAGGTTGAATTTCTTTGCCATCTTGTTTCAACAGTCTGGCTAACTCTTCGGGAACCTCACAATCCTCCTCATCGCCTTCTTCCACTTGGTTAATCGGGAATTCAAATTCGTAAAGGATTATAGTAGTGTCATTTTCAATAAGTTCATCTATTAATCTGACGAGGAAGATTTTTTCTTATTATTATCTTTTTGAATGATGTGCTAGGAATGAGAGTGCATGAAAGACTTATTGCCAATTTTTTTCGAAAAGAAAACTTGAAATGAAAGGAAAAAGATCTAACTGAAAACAAAATTCAATTTTATTCATAAATAAGTCGTTAAAACAAATGGGCCCCCTACAAATCTTGTCCATTTGCCTTGGGAAGAGAAAAGAACTTATTATTATTTTAGAAAATAGTAAATTACTTTGAAATAAAAATCATCTCAAGAATCTCGATGGCCTTCAAATGGTTGAAAGCAGCATATGGTAAACAGCGACCCACTGTAAGACCCCAATTTTGACCCTAAGATCCCTCATGTAATTTGATGAGACTGAAATTCACCGTATTTTCGACTCCGATTTCGCATGCATTTTAGTAGTTTTATTGTTATTTTGTTGTGTTATTACTATGTTTTTCTTTGTTTTCAGGTTTTTACTTTAATCGGAGCCCCGGTCGAGAAAAGGAGTGAAAAAGAGCTAAAAACCCTAAAATTCAGCATTTTGTACTTATGGCTCCCACTGTGGCTGGCGCCATAGACCCTGCCATGACGTGTCCTAGCTTAACTTCCCTCAACTGCCACGTTCCCCACTACTTCCACTAAGGCGCCTCAGATTGGCCTTGTGGCGGGCGCCATGGCCTTGTGGCGGGCACCACAAGTGGAAAACGTTTCCCTCCCATTTTCAAGTTGAAGGGCATCCTTGTCATTTCCATCATTTGACTCTCCTATAAATAGAGACTCGAATTCACTTGTTTAATCATCCAAACTTAGAGAAGAGGCAAACATAGAGCAAACTTTGTTTCACTTAGGCATATATTCAGTATTTTAAAGTGGTAATCGCTTCGCATTGGGGTGTTACCACAATTGTGTAATCGAGTTTTGTGATCGAGTCTGTAATCGAGTTTGGAGCACTTTGGAAGGAAGTTAATCCTGCCGCCATTTTCA
The DNA here is from genome assembly GCF_024323335.1 of Lathyrus oleraceus. Taxonomy (NCBI): domain Eukaryota; kingdom Viridiplantae; phylum Streptophyta; class Magnoliopsida; order Fabales; family Fabaceae; genus Lathyrus; species Lathyrus oleraceus. The sequence continues at coordinate 260,985,101 of NC_066582.1, forward strand.
TTTCCGCTTTGCATTTTATTCAACCCTCCGATTGGAGCAGGTTTTTATTGCCTTACCTTTATCTATTTATTTTCCCGCACTCGCTTTACTTTATTTATTTTCTTGCACTCGCTTTACTTTATTTATTTTTCCGCACTCGCTTTACTTTATTTATTTTCCCGCACTCTCTTTACTTTATTTATTTTCTCGCACTCACTTTACTTTATTTATTTTCCCGCACTCGCTTTACTTTATTTATTTTCCCGCACTCGCTTTACTTTATTTATTTTCTCGCACTCGCTTTACTTTTATTTATTTTCTCGCTCTTGCACTACTTTTATTTACTTTCCGCACTCGCACTACTTTTATTCACTTTCCGCACTCGCACTACTTTTATTTAAATTAATGCACCTTTATTTTACCATGTCTAACTAAATCTATAAGGTTAGAATGTAAGGATCGTAATTGAACCGATAATTCGTACAATTGTTCGTAGAAACACTTAAGGGATATTTTAACTTTTAACTTAAGTTTTCCCGCACTTAATTTCCGTTGGGTAAGATCGAAAGTCGTCCAACGTCTATTTAAACTTAATTGTTTTTAACTATTTCAAAAACAGTGAAAGCACTTTGTTTAGTTCATTAGGAGTTTTTAACTTAAGAAGAAAAGAGATTTTAAAACTATTTTCGGACGCGTTTATAAGTTTAGAGTCTGGTTCGTGAGAACCTCTTTTGGTTAAGAAATCCAGGTTGAAATACTTTTCAACTTAGTCAAGATACTATATTTCTTAAAAATAGGTTTACTACTCTAACGCAATGCACGACTTTTTATAAGTGACAATAAGAGGGTTTGATTAGGGAGTACAACTCGGTTCTGAATACGCGAAAGCGACAGTTCCTGTTAAATTAGTTCTTTTCAAAGTAGGAAACACTGCCCATAAGTAGTTCTATTAGCAAGTACTTGGATTATTAATTAATTATGTGAATTACATTCGAGCCTGTCTTTATTAATTGAACTTTATTCAACACTTTACTTTTCATTGCACACTCTAAAAACCCCTATTTTGATTACCTAAGACAAACACCATAACAATAGATAACGATAGATTGACACTTGGTCTTTGTGGATTCGACAATCTTTTATATTACTCTGACGCGTTCGTATACTTGCGAAAAGCACGCATCATAATTTCATCATAAGCATTAGCATTGGGATCATGCCTTGGCATCCTCCTTACCCCTTTTCATTAGGTTTGTTTTGGGAGAGATCACTAAGCACTTTATGGTTATATCATCCTTGTATTTTATCATTTTTACTAACCAAAATACAAAAATATGTCTTTGTATTTTCCTAACTCTTTTGTAGGTAGGGCATGATCTCATTGATTCATTGATCACAACTAGGGTTTGAGACCCTCATGAACAAAGAGCACAACCAAGAATTGATTCAAGAATGGTTATGAACATCATATATGAGTCCCAATGATCTCTACATGTTATATTAATCAAGTTTTCTTCAAGAGTTTGAAGGTGATTTGCCTCGGACACACTAGTTTGACTAGGTATCTTGAGTAACTTCTCCAACAAGCTATATCACCAATAGATCAAATTTCTTAAGGGACACTTCAAAATTCATCATCTTATGCATTTATGATCTACCATTAGCCAATAAAGTCAATAGAATTGGAAATTAGCAAGTTGGTTGATGGTGGTTGGCCAGATGGATTCATCTAATCAAAAATGGGTCTCCCTAGATCCTATCTCCTACAATTTTCACCATATGAAAATGATCCCAAGATGAAACTTACTCTAAATGACATTATAAACAACTTTCATGTTGAGACCTAGAGTTATCTTTGCTTGGAAAATCATTTCCTATGTTGAAACATTATAGGTCATTTTGTCTAAACCTTAATTTGAAAGTCAACTTCCCAAGGCCATAACTTGCTCACCTTTTATGATATGAAATATTTCCAAGTTGAACAATCAAATTCAATGTGTCTAATTCAACATTTATGTTTGGAGTGGGAGCTAATTCAACTTTTTTGAGCATGTGATATGAAGCTACATTATAGGTCACTTTTGACCTATACCATTGATCAAGTGATTTTTCCAAACTTCAAAAATGCATAACTCTATCTGTCATACCCCGATTTTGGTCCTGAATTTTTTATTTTTTTATTTTTGTTTAGCATGCTTGGCCTAACCTTACTTTGGTTTTATATGAGGATTGGTCTTGGTCCAAAGTCATGGTGTTGTTCATGTGATTGTTAATGCACATATGGTCTTGGTCATCCAAACAACCAACCTTCTTGTGTCACAAGCCAATTGCCAATCATGCCACTTGATTCATAAATATCCCTTTCAAATCCTAATCTTATACCATCATTTCAGGGCCCTGTTAACATATATTGCCTGTCAAGTTATGTTCTTTTTTTTTTAAAAAAAGTCAAGCATTCAAGTCATAAATAAACCAATGGTAAAACCAAATTTCAAATCATTTTTCAAACCATTTCAATCTATTTCATGTCGTTTTAAACCATTACATTTGATTCTACACAAGAAAATACAAAATTTGACATTTTTTGACCAATTGTTAACTTTGGTCAACTGTAGACTTTTTGGTCAACTTTGACCAAAGTCAACCCAAACTCCAAAAACCCTAAACTTCACCCTAATCATCAATCCATTGTCTGTTTACAAGAAAAACAAAAAAAATAAATTTTGACTAATTGTTGACTTTGGCCAACAGTTGACTTTTTAGTCAACTTTGACCAAAGTCAACCTCCCCATTTTTTGATCATCCAAAACCTAATCTAGCCTTTTTCCTTGATTCTTCATCCAATTTCCATGTTTGGTTGTGTTATCTTTTGGTTGCTTCATTTCCAAGTAAATGGCCTTGTTTCTACCTCATGCATAGCATGCCTTGTTTGACATGTTGGCTCATCAAATCTTGGCCTTAGTCTCCCCTGATTCCAGATCATCGGGAGCAATTAGGCGTGAAGTTGGGGTTGTTGGTGTTCGAAGACAGTCTTCTGATCACAAAGGGAAACAGTTGTTTCCTCCTAGTAGTTCTCATGCTAATAATTCTGTTGTAGGGAAAGATGGTACATCTTCAGATTCATTTCAATCCGCTGGCACTGTCCAAAAGACTGAACATCTTAGTCAAACTGCTGTAACTGAGCCCTCATTCCCTGGCGTGGTTGTTAGCAGACCATCCTTGAACAATCAGCATAATAGTAGGCCACATCAACAAGTTATGGGACATCAAAGAGTCTCCCATTCCCAGCATAATAAAGAGTGGAAGCCTAAATCAAGCCAGAAGACAAACAACAACGGTCCTGGAGTGATTGGAACACCCAAAAAAAACAATTTCAGCTCCAGCTGAAAATTCTGAAGTTATAGAGTCAAATACAACACAACTTCAGGATACACTTTCACAATTGAATGTATACGAGAACCAAAATGTGATCATAGCACAGCATATTCGTGTTCCAGAGACTGATCGCCGCTGGCTGACCTTTGGTACCGTCGGGGTTGCAACGGAACTTGATTCTTTATTGCTTCAACCTCAGTTTCAATTAATAGGAGCTACTGAAAAGTCAAATGGAGAATCCACTACAAGCTTGACTGCACCCGCTTCAGAGTCATCCACCGATAATGTTTCTGGGAGCAAGCAGGTGAATTTAAGTGATGACCATGTTAGAAGTTCCGAGTCCGAATCTCCAGCCTCTGGTGTTGCTTCTGAGTAACAGTTGCCCGATAACAAAGAATCCTCAAGCTCTCAGAATCTAGACAACTATGCCAATGTTGGATTGATACGTGATACAAGTCCGTCCTATGCACCGGCACAGTCACAACAGCAAGATTCTCATGATATGCCTGGCTTTTCAGCTTACGACCCTCCCACTGGTTACGATATTCCTTATTTTAGACCTAACATGGATGAAACTGTACGCTCATAGGTTCTCTCACCACATCAGGAGGTTTAGAACTCCCATGCTGCAAACAATGTTACCAAATCATCCACATCTCGCAGCCGACAGGAAACCCAGTCAAAGAGCACTCTACAGCATTGTAGGACCAATTTTGAGCCTACCATCAACCTTGTTTACCTTGCCGCACTATGCCTGCACTCTTGCCATCATCACTAAATGCCAAGACCGTAAGCAAGGTAGGCAACAAAGAAGTGGAGTAAAGGGTGCAGCGCTATATGCATCGAGCCGGAGGACATAATTACGAACCATTTTCTGCAAGAAAGACGAGATGGACGAGTCAGAAACATATTACGGCTGTCGAATGAATGCATCTAACAAGTTGCGGTCATGGAGCTAAACCCCACACAAATGAATGCAACGGCACCGAAACTGAAACTGCATTCGTCAGGCCTGCATCAATATCTTCTGGATAACCGAAAATCACCCTGCAAAAGAAAGATTGGGGTTAACAAGCTGAAGAACTAAACTGAAATTCATCAGACACCATATGAATTGCAGACCTGCACCTGACCGCATAACCATCATCATGAGCCCCTTCGATACAGCAGCCATTGAATATCAAGCAAGTCTCAAAAGGCCTAATGCAAGACAGTAAGCCATTTGCAGGAAATCTTCAATAAACCACAAAGGACCATGCATGTTAATTCATTCAGTGGCACACAAAATTGGACACAAATCAAATTGAATGCAACAACTAGCTAATTGAACCATTCAAAAAGAAAGCAAACCTAAGATGAGTGTCCTACAAGTTGAACTAATGGTCATGGAGTTGGTCCAAGATGAGCCATCTATTGCATCAGCATGTGTCCTGCAGAGTCCAAGTAATGCAGCAATTATTCAAGACAAGCATTCAGTTCATGATCAAAAGGCAAACAGTTCAGATAAGGAATCAAAGCCAATCCCAATGCAATTCAGTGCAGATATCCACAGGTGGATAGAAAATCAAACCAATGCTCCATTTTTTCACTGCAGTAAAAAGGTACGATTAGTCCAAGCAGTAAAAATTCAAGAAATATCCCAAATTGGCATGAAGTCAAAACAGAGCAAGAAAGTACGAAGGTTAAGATTACCATTTTCGAACCTAGCATCAAAGAGGTCAATCCAATTTCTGAACATCCAAAGTGCTTTGCAGAGTTACTCTTCTGGAACACCAAAGACACCAATTGAAACCCTATCTATGAGCATAAAAGGAGAAAACGAATCAGTAAGAGAGAGAGGAATTGACGACGAGAAAAACTTGGAGGCGGAAAATCTCAAACAAAACCCTAAAATCCCAAAATCGATTACCTGGATTGGGAGGCCAGCTTCTTCACGCCTTTCACCACCGCCGTGACACTTTGTAAGAACTTCTCCTTTTTCCTTTTATCCTTTTCATATGCTTGTTGATGGAGATATCGTGAAAGTTGAGAGAGAGTGATTCTTTGAGTTTGAGAGCGTGAGAGGGTTCGTTGATGAGCGATTTTGAGGTAGAAAGACTTCGAGAGAAAGGCTTGAGAGATGATTTCGTAAGAGGGACGAGAGAAGCGAGTTCGTACGAGGATTTCGTTGGGTGGAAAGAGTGAGTTTGTGAGATTGGGGAGAGAGTGAGGGAGAGAACGAGTCTGCTACTGTTCCAATTTTTCTTTTTTTATTTCATTTTAAATAGGATAGGTTTTTGAAAATATTAAGGATTTTGTTTAAAATTCCTAAGATATCAGTTAATAATTGTTTTATGTTTTCAACTTATCCCTCATTGAAAAACCCAACAGCCAAGCGGCTGGGTTTAACTACTGGTAGTCCAACAGACTTTTTTTTATTTTAGTTTTTATTCTAATGTTTAATATATCTTAGTTTATATATTTAAAGTAACATCAAAAATAATAAATAACCATGAGTGGTCTGGTGGAGAAGGGTAGTATCATAGTCTTGAGTGGGGTGGGTTTAATACTCATATGTAGCATTTTCTTTTAGCATTTTATTTTCTTTTAGCATTTTATTTTATTTTAGCATTTTATTTTATTTTAGTATTTTATTTCTTTTAACATTTTTTGTTATGTTTATGCTTTATTATTTTCATAGTTTCATTATCATAACATAGATTTGTTTTCTTTTAATTTCATCATTCATTCAAAACCATTTTAAAACTATAAAAATCATATTTTTCTCGATTTAATATCGAGCCCATTTTCCACACCTTTGTAAGTCGATTTCTTTTTAAGCATCGCCATCAACCTCACATAGCTTACTCTTGGGCTTTCTTACAATGATCCGGTTCTCTTGCACTTACACTCATATTTCGCATCATTTGTTGTTTGGGCCTGATCTAATTATTTCATGATTTTGAATCCCCATTTGACAAAATGTACCCCACTTCCCCAATGTGTATATAATGTTGTATTGTTTTATTTCTCTATTTGTTTTAGACACTAACCAAAGAGTAAAATCCACCATTTCTGAAAAAATACAAAAATATGACTCGATCCAACGTCGAGTATTTTCTCAATAAACAAATCAATTCATTTCGCCCTCCTATTCTATTCCTTTTCTTTCAAACTTTCATCAAATGCTTGATTCAACGTCAAGCCATTTTCTCTAATAAAAACTCAAAAAAAATATTAATTCATAGTCAAGACTTTTTCAATAAAGATGGAAGTGGAACGTGGTGTATACCACGCACTCCTGAGACTAGGATTCGAGATGTATATCTCGCCAATCCTAGCTCTCGCCATCATCCAATTTACCCACTTTGTTTTCTCAAACACTCATCCAAATCTTTCTCAAACGTCCATCAATACTTGATCTAGGTCAAGTCGTTTTCACAACAAAACTCAAAATACCTAATTCTTATTTAACACTTTTTCAATAAAGGTTGAAATGGAACATGGTGTATACCATGCACTCCTGAGGTTAAGATTCGAGACGTATGCCTCGCAAATCTTAACTCTCGCCATCGCCTTAAATTGTCAATGCGGTTTCTCCAAACCCTTTCTCAATCAAATTCAAAACACTTAATTCTCTATTAAACACTTTTGCAAATAAAGATGGAAATGGAACATGGTGTATACCATGCACTCCTGAGGCTAGGATTCGAGATGTATATCTCGCCAATCCTAGTTCTCGCCATCACTCAAAGCACATCCAACCAATCAAACTCTTTTTCTCGCCGCCGTGCGACCAATCAAAAACCTTTTAAAATGAAAGATGTATTGTCATAAGAGATACAAAACAATGTTTCGTCCATGATTGTTGAGTAGAGATAGATGACGCTTTTCCGAGTGTAGATTTGTAAATCGTAACCCTTAAGTACATATTGCATGACAACTCTAGGGCAGAACTTCCCCATTTCTTTTAGACCTTTTCGTGCGTCTCCGATCCTGTGGCATGTCAATCCGTCCTATTGCAAAGAGGTAACTGCCTAAGACTCGATTCAGCGAGCTGCGACACCTACTGCTAGGACGTGAACACATTGCCCACTCTCCTTTGACACAACTGGTGTCCTCCTTTGTAAGTCCATGTTCAGATGGCAATCCCTATGTAGCCAAACTACGGCAACTCTGATTCTCATGTTCAGATGAGATACGTAGGCACAAGATGCGATGTCTTGCCGAGTTTGACTAACGACTAACAACTAATCCTTGTTTGCTTTCGCCCTTGTTGCGATCCTTTTTCTCGCCCTCGTTGCGATCGAGACCTTCCCTTTCTCTTGCCCTAGTTGCAATCGACACTTTTTTTCCCGTAGTTAGCTGAACTATGTTTTGCTCTGATTCTCATTCCCGATGAGATACGTAGGCATAAGACGCGACGTCTTAGCGAGCACACTCCTCTTTAACCCATAGGTAGCCGAGCTACGAAGACTATGATTCTCATATTCAGATGAGATACGTATGCAATGGATGCGATATCTATGCGAGTCATTTTTCTCTTGACCCTTTTAGTAAATAGTACATTAGATAAACATACACCCTTTAGACAAGAACAACAAGAGTGGATCCCGTAGAGTACTACGGATGCGTAGGGGTGCTAATACCTTCCCTTCGCATAATCGACTCCCGAACCCAAGATTTGGTTGCGAGACCTTGTCTTTTCCTTTCCTCTCTTCAGGTTTACTTCGAGCGTTTCCTTTCCCTCCTTTGGGATGAATAACGCACGGTGGCGACTCTTCTGTCATTTCTTTCTCGCCGGTTGTTTTTTCGCACACTGTATTTTTCAGGTTGCGACACTATCATTTCAAATCAAAATGACAAGAAATTTGTGACCATTTTGAAGGTCTTTGAGAGAGATACGACTTTTATGAAGACACTTTTCTCATTTGAAGCTCATAGAAAAAGTTAAGCAAGGTGGAATATTGAGACATATGGCTTGACACTTAGAAAAAATTTGATATGTCAATTTTTTCCAAACTTCCACCTCAAGTTTATCCAAGTTCCAAGCTCCAAATGAAAAAGTGTTCAACATCAAACTTGTTCCTCTTGATCTCACCTTTCTAAAGAGCTCAAATTCATTCATTTTGGATGAGAAATGCATAGGCTGCGCATGGCTTAAACAGGCTGATATCATTTGGCATGACTCCAACTTCAAGCAACAATACACATGTGCCTTGTAATCCAATCAATCTTCAAAGCATATGAACTTCAAATTTGGACTTTCAACCATCATTTCATGGGCCTATGCGCGCCCATGCAGCATGGCATCATCATTTGCCAATTTTGGAAAGTGGAAGTGAGTGTGCAAATATCACTTGATTCAACTATAAATAAAGCTCCATTTGCTCATAATTAACACACACATTGCGCCAGCTTTGATCCCCCATTGAAAACCCTTCACTCTCATAGGATAAACCTAATAAATTCATTTGAATTTGAGCTTGAATCTCCACTGTTTTAGAATTCAATTCTCTAGGAATCCATTGCTTCTAAACCTTTCCATTCTCTTCCAGCAAGCAAATAGAGTGAGTCCAAGTGCAAGCAAGCTCAAGATCCATCAAGTTCAGACCTCCATTGAAGGTAATTTGCAGAAATTTTAAACTCTTCGATTCTCTCAATTTATTGCTCAATTCCATTGATTCTTTGGTTGGCTGAAGCCCTACAAATGTAGGCAAGAAGATTGAGTTGCTTTGAGGTCAAATCGAAGCAACTCAGTTCATGTACCTCATTTTTCAATTCCACATATCTCTTAATATATTTGGAATTGGAGGAATTGGAGGTTAGATTCGAGCTCAATGTTGTTTTCTCTTTAAGATCATGTCCTTATTTCTTTTTTTGGTGATGGTTTATGTTGACCAGTCCGGTGAGTGCCACCGGAGAAGATGACCAGAGCTCTGGCTCCGGCGATGATTAAGACAACCTCTGAACCATAGGATCCATCCTTCATGTTCTAATCTGGATCGTCCCTTGTGATTACAATCTGTGCCACGCGGTTGACTAGGACACATGTGGAACGCGTGTTTTGGATCATCAGATTTGCCACCTCAATTAATGAGGGAGATCTGATGGTCCACGTATTTTTGAATTTTCTGATTTTTGTTTTGATTGCATTTTCTTCAATAATTCATATTAAATTCAATATTGATCCAAAAAATATGGGACTTTCACCAAAAAATTTCAAATATTTTTCTCTTTTATATTCTGAATTAAAATTATTTTTTGGGTCATTATTAATATTTTTCATGAATTAATTGTTTTTGCATTTGTTTTTAATTGTTTAAAAATATTTTTAAATGTCCAAAAATTATGAATTTTTTTCTCCAAGGTCCTTTGACATTGTTTGACCTATGATAAATCTCATGGCCATTTATTTGGTGTTTTGATGAGATTTTATGAATTGGACAAAACATATTTGAATTTAATCTATTATTTTATTATTTTTAATTGAATAAATGCCATTTAAATTTTGTTGACCATTTGTATTGACTTATTTGAGTTTGCTTGTTTTTTGTTGGGCCTTGGTCAAGGTTGATTTGACTTTGTCTAGTTAATATCATTGGATTTAGGGGATTGATGGAATGTACATTCCATCTCCCAAAATGAATGAATGATATTAATTTAATAAAAGTCCTCCTTTGACCAATTTGTGATATCATCCATCCCCTTCCCTCTTCATCTAATCCCCCTTCTTCATCCATTCATTTTCATTTGGTCAATGACATCTCAAAGTCCTAATGCTAGTTGATTGAAAGATTAACATAAGTATGGATGAGATTAGGTCACAACTTTTGCATATTTTTTGTGCGTGGTATGTTTCATGAGCATAGTTCATTATACTTTGTCTCCAACATGCATTAACACCAAAAGTCTATTGCCCGACCTCAAATAGTTGTGACTTCTACATAAGTCCAATTACGATTGCTTAACATAGCGCTAAATTTGTGACACGAAAGGCATAAGCATTCTAGTTAGTGAGATTGTAAGTCTCCCCTCTTCCATGGTATTGTATGGAAACTTGGCCTTATTTCCTTCCTTTGGAAGATGTTTTGGTTCACAGATCCATGCTTGTGGTAAGTGGTTTGAGTGTTCTCCAAAGAATGTCTTGAAAGCAAATGCAAAACAAAACTAACTTTTAACTTACTAACCATTAACTTTAAATTTCAAGCTTTTACTTTAATGCAATTTACTTTTAGCACTTTATTTCATTTGCCATTGTACATATCATTCTAATTGTTTATTGAAATTCTGGTATCAGATATGAGATATCGAAGGTAATGTCATGACACTAATATCTGAGTTATGCAAACAGGATAAAGATAAAGAATAGTAATGCAAGAGACACAAGCAATTGTTAACCCAGTTTGGTCCAACTCACCTACATCTGGGGGCTACCAAGCCAGGAAGGAAATCCACTAAAATAGAATCAGTTCAAAGACTCTCCGTACGCTTCAACAAGTTACAGTCTTTCTCACCTAATCTCTACCCGTGCAATTTCTACCTAAGCACTCTTAGATATGAGAACCCACTCACTTCCCTACAATCACACCTGTGATCTTAAACAACAATCTCTTGAGAAAAGAAAACACTTTTCAATAACACACTCTTGATTTTACTTCATAGTTTCAATCAAGAAGACACACTCTTGATCTTGCTTCACAGCTTTGATCAAGAAGACACACACTTGATCTTGCTTCACAGCTTTGATCAAGTAGACACACACTCTTGCTTAACAGCTTTAGAGTGATAAGTTACAACCATAAATCAGTCCAATTCAATCATCAAAAGATGACTTGAATGGCTTACAAGTCTCACGACTAAACAGACATAAACCCTAGCTCTCTCTCTATATTTCGCTCAGTATTGGTTGTGTTATAAAACAGATTTTCTAAGTCCCTTTTTATAGAAGCTTTCAGCTGGGCTTGGACATCTTGAAAACCCTAAATCTATTTTCCAATTAAATCTTTTTATAACAGTTGGTTAGATCTCTTTGGAAAATAAGTAAATCAGGTTGTAATCCATGATTGAATGCGCCAGCTAATCAAATCTTCAATCATACATAGATTGCCATTAATTGTGCAATCACAAAACACCAAACATTCACACTAAATGTTTAGTGTACAGGATATCATGACATCGGGTCTGACATCCTGGAAAAATCCTGCATAATTTAATAATTCCTTTTATAACTTCCAGCAGGTACAACCATATCAGATGCCATGACCTTGTGTATGACATCTTAAAACAATCCTGCATGAACATGTCTTTCATTTAAGCTCCAGCAGGTACATCCCATATCAGATGCCATGACCTTGTGTATGACATTCTGAGACAATCCTGCATGAACATGTTCTTGAACTCCAACAGGTACATAGGATATCTTATGTTAAGACATCACACATAACATCTTGTGAACACTCTTTGTTTTACCAAAATTGCTGCCAATATTAAGAATCAACAAACTCCCCCTTTGGCAAATTTTGGCTAAAACATATATCTGTCCTTTTTGTTCACAAGGTAAACTATCAGCAGTTAAACAACATAACAGTAGTTTAAACAGCAGTAGAAGCAACACAATTACTAGCTTATAGTTACTAGTAATACACACATGCACAAGGGTACTTCTCCTCCCCCTAAATTTGTGCAACAAAAATAGAATTACTAGTTATGGATGCAACTAGTAAGACACACAAATGCACAAGGGTACTTCTTCTCCCCCTAAATTTGTGCACCACATATATCTCCTTTAATAATAACAGCACCTGTAACCACATCACCTGTAACAGTCAGAATATCATTCTGACATCTGCTTCAACATGTTAACATTCAGAATTTCCTTCTGACATCTCCTTCAACTTGCTAACATTCAGAACCTCTTTCTAACATCTCCTTCAACATCACCTGTATAGAACATCATTATGTCTTACATCAGACATCTCCTCCAACATCACAGAACAAAACATTATTCTGTCTTACATCAGACATCTCCTCCAACATCACAGAACAGAACCATTCTGTCTTACATCAGACATCTCTTCCAACATCACAGAACAGAACATCATAGAACATCATTCTATTCAACATCATCAGTTGTCATTTGTTTAGCCTAGCTAGCTACATCAGCACTGCAGATCTCCACAACCACACATTTAACTGCAGCTCTCCACATAATCACTTCTCCCCCTTTTTGGTCAAAATTGACCAAAGGTGACTTAAAACATAAATGCTAGGAGATACATACCATAATTATACACAGCCGTAATAGCTGAGATAATTAGAAATCCATGGAACTCATTAAGAGCCCAAATATTACATCAAGGCATTAGTAAGGACTGCCACAAAATATAAACATTTCAGCAGAAACAAAACATCCAAGCTTCCAAAACAGTCATAACAGCATCCAGAACAGCACATATGTCATCATAACAGGGGGACCATCACCACAACTTAGTCTGAGGAGGTAGCATCTTCTTTACTTTCAGATTCAGAACTGCCACTAGATTGATCTTGAGAATTAGACCTCTCACTTGAGGTATGGGCATCTGACTCCTTGGCTTCACCATCTTCCAGTTGGAAGGAAATGTTGTCCAAATGCACAACTGCAACCTTAGTTGGAGACTTTCTAACAGTTTTCCTTTTAGCATGTGAGATGTCGGGGACATCGTCTTCGACATCATCTTCAGAATCAGAGCTTTCTCTTATTTTCCTCTTCTGAACCTCTACTTTACTCCATGATTTAGAAGGACCTACAACAGCAGCCTTCCTACTAGTTCTAGCTGTCAACATCTCAGCCACAGTCTTGCCTTTCCTGGTTTTCATTTTCTTTGCAACACTTGGTTTCAAGTGATGAACCAAGGTGTCATCTTCCTCTTCCGAACTCTCTTCCTCCAAATCAATTACTCTCTCAGTAGTGTCATGCTTCTTTCTTGGCCATTCTTTGACTTGACCAACAGTGGTTGTCCTACAGACTTCATTGTCTGTGGCTTCTAACTCAACAGCTCCTTCTGTTCCTCTCCCTAGGAACTTATTCATTATAGTTGAGGAGATCCTTACACACCTTCTTCTCACAAAGACCTTGCAGAATTCTTTGTTATTCTTGTCAGAAATATCCTCTAGGATATTCACCACAAACTCCTCCACTAAACCTTCAAAACATTGGGGTAATGCACTAACTGTTTTCATCAAACCAGCAAACTTGATTAATTTCATAACCTCCTTCACTTTTACAACCTCCTTCCCTAGCTCCCTTTCTACAGCAACTCTCCTCTGTATAACAAATTTCCACTTTAATTGCTATAAATTCTCATGAATACAAATCCCCAATTTCCCTCTTAAACATTCAAACTGATTAGCATCTAAAGCTTTTCTAAATATGTCAGCTAATTGCATTTCATTGGTAACATGCTCCAGTGCTATGATTTTCTCTTCCACAAGTTCTCTAATAAAGTGATGACAAATATCAATGTGCTTTGTCCTGCTGTGCTGAACAGGATTTTTGGAAATAGTTGTAGCACTCAGGTTGTCACAGTACACTGTCCTGACATCTTGTGTGACATTGTGTTCAGTCACCATTAGTTGCAACCAACCCTGTTGAGAACAGCTACTTCCAGCTGCTATGTTTTTAACTTGATATATAGCACAAACACCATTTTCATCTTTGAATACTTCCGAATGTGTAGGAGCAGGAGTCCTTGCACTCTTCATTCCAATCTTCTTAACATAGTTCTTGGCACATTTTCTTTGACATGGAAAAATAGACTCTTCTATCTGCTTGACTTGTAGCCCAAGTCCAATAAAGCTTTTCCCAACTTCAAACTGCATTTGACGAGCAACATGTTCTACCATCTGATCTGACCTCCTACCAAACCTAATATTATCCACTTCTGTTTGAGCCACCATGAGCTTTTCTCCTTGAGGTTTCAGACAACAATCTTTGAAGATTTCAACCACATCAGATTTGTTTTTGGTCCAGATGTATCTGGAGAAATCATCTACCACTGCAAACTTCTTTCCACCAAGGCTTTCCACTTGCATGGGTCCCATCAACTTCATATGGAGGAGTTTCAACCCTCTGGAAGTGATGTTAAGTCTGAGTTTCTGGTGTGACATCCTTGTCTGACATTTCCCACAGACTTTCAATTTGGGAGTTTCTCTAGCAGATATAATCATCTTCATCCCTTTCTCCTTGACTGAGGTACACTTTGAGGAGTAACTAATTTGAGAGTTCCACATGTAACAGTTGTCTTTGGTTCTGACTCCTTCCATGATTACTTCACTTTCTTTGTTGGTAATCAGACATTCAGTTTTAGTGAAGTTAACATTTAGACCTTGGTCACATAGTTGACTGATGCTTATTAGATTTGCAGTCAAGCCCTTAACCAGTAGGACCTTGTCAAGTTTAGGCACTCCAGGACAATTAAGCTTGCTTATCCCCTTGATTTTACCCTTTGCTCCATCACCAAAGGTTACATAGCTTATGGCATGAGGATGAAGTCCAGTTATCAGGTCTTTGTTTCCAGTCATGTGTCTGGAACATCCACTATCAAAATACCACTCTTCTTTGGATGAGACTCTGCAGGGAATGTGAGCTATTAGACTTGTAACATTAGTCTTAGGAACCCATTGCTTCTTGTTGACATGCTTGTACTGTTTGGGTCTGGGTTAATAGTGAGTCTGATGATGAACATGGCTAGGATAACCATACAACTTATAGCAGAAGGGCTTCAAGTGACCAAATTTCCCACAGTAATGGCATCTCCATCTTTGGTGTTTCCCTTTCTGCTGTCTTCTCTTCTGATGTTGTGACATATGATGTGACATCACAGGTTTGCTTTTACTATGGCTGCATTTAGGTTTGGCTTGAGGTTTGCAACCAGTGTAACTGCACTCAGGCTTAGATTCATTATACCCAATGCCAGATTTGTCTCCTGTTATTTTTCCAGTTTGGAGAATCTTGTCTAGGGAGTCAGATCCATTGTTTAACATTCTTACATACTTGGTCATCTCTTCTAGTTTAGAATTCAAGAACATATCTTTAGTTTTTAACTTGGATATGATTTCCACATGGTTTTCCTTCTCATTCTCCAGCTGTACTATCTCCTGGCTTTCAACTTGTTGACTTTCATCTATCTTGGCCTTCAAAACCACTGCTTCTATTTTTAATTTGGAGATGGTTTCCAAGTGTTCTACCTTCTCATTCTCAAGTTGAGTTATTTCCTTCTTCTGGCTTTCAACCTGTTTACACCACTTTACACTTTTGAGACACAACTTTTTGTAGGTAGTGGCCAACTCTTCAAAGGTTACTTCACCATCACTTGAGTCTTCATCATAATCCCATCTTCCAGTCAAGGCAGTCATAAGATTTGAAGATTCTTCTGTTTCACTTCCATCTGACCAAGTGGCAGCAAGACTCCTCTTCTGTTTCTTGAGGTAGGTCCCACGTTCAGTTTTAATGTGTCCATACCCATCACATTCATGGCACTGAACTCCTTTTTCTTCTTTGGGCTTTTCATCTGACCTTGTTCTTCTTCCAATATTGTTGGATTTACTGATGTCAGATACGATGTTCTTGACATTAGCCTTAGATCTTTCATCCATCTTTTTCACTAGCTTGTTGAACTGTCTTCCCAGCATTGCTACATCATCTGCCAGATCTTCATCAATATCTGGACCATATTCCTCCTCAGTGTTTGACTTGAATGCTATGCTTTTGGCTTTCTTTTCAGATCCATCACACATTACCATCTCAAATGTTTGAAGGGATCCAATTAGCTCATCAACTCTCATATTGGAAATGTCTTGAGACTCTTCTATGGCTGTCACTTTCATGGAAAATCTCTTAGGGAGTGACTTGAGTATTTTCCTCACTAATTTTTCATCTGATATCTTCTCACCCAGGGCTCCTGGGGCATTAGCAATTTCAAGGATATTCATATGAAATTCATGAATATTTTCATCTTCTTTCATCCTTAAATTTTCAAACTTGGTAGTGAGCAGCTGCAGTCTAGACATCTTCACTGTAGAGGTGCCTTCATGAGTGGTTTTGAGAATGTCCCAAGCATCTTTAGCCACTTCACAGTTGTTTACCAATATGAAGATATACCTATCTACACCATTGAATATAGCATTCAATGCTGCTTTAGAGTTCCCAAGGGCTAAGTCATCCTCCTCCTTGGTCCATTGTTCTTCATCCTTCTTATCAGTAGTAGCTTCTCCATTCTTGGTAACAACTGGATGTTCCCAGCCTGTTAACACAGCCTTCCAAGCCTTATTATCTAATGATTTTAGGAAGGCTACCATTCGAGGTTTCCAGTATTCATAGTTGGATCCATCCAAAATAGGTGGTCTGTGAACAAATCCTCCATCTCTCTCCATAGTACCAGAAAGTATCGTCCCTAGATCTCACCCAGAACCAGAGTAGGATGCCTGCTCTGATACCATTTGAAATTCTGGTATCAAATATGAGATGTCGAAGGTAATGTCACGACACTAATATCTGAGTTATGAAAACAGGATAAAGATAAAGAATAGTAATGCAAGAGACACAGGCAATTGTTAACCGAGTTCGGTCCAACTCACCTACATCTGGGGGCTACCAAGCCGGGAAGGAAATCCACTAAAATAGAATCAGTTCAAAGACTCTATGTACGCTTCAACAAGTTACAGTCTTTCTCACATAATCTCTACCCTTGCAATTTCTACCTAAGCACTCTTAGATATGAGAACCCACTCATTTCCCTACAATCACACCTGTGATCTTAAACAACATCTCTTGAGAAAAGAAAACACTTTTCAATAACACACTCTTGATTTTACTTCACAGTTTCAATCAAGAAGACACACTCTTGATCTTGCTTCACAACTTTGATCAAGAAGACACACACTTGATCTTGCTTCACAACTTTGATCAAGTAGACACACACTCTTGCTTAACAACTTTAGAGTGATAAATTACAACCATAAATCAGTCCAATTCAATCATCAAAAGATGACTTGAATGGCTTACAAGTCTCACGACTAAACAGACACAAACCCTAGCTCTCTCTATATATTTAGCTCAGTATTGGTTGTGTTATAAAACAGGTTTTCTAAGTCCCTTTTTATAGAAGCTTTCAACTGGGCTTGGACATCTTGAAAACCCTAAATCTATTTTCCAATTAAATCTTTTTATAACAGCTGGTTAGATATCTTTGGAAAATAAGTAAATCAGGTTGTAATCCATGATTGAATGCGCTAGCTAATCAGATCTTCAATCATACATAGATTGCCATTAATTGTGCAATCACAAAACACCAGACATTCACACTGAATGTTCTGTGTACAGGATGTCATGACATCGGGTCTGACATCCTGGAAAAATCCTACATAATTCAATAATTCCTTTTATAACTTCCAGCAGGTACAACCATATCAGATGCCATGACCTTGTGTATGACATCTTGAAACAATCCTGCATGAACATGTCTTTCATTTAAGCTCCAACAGGTACATCCCATATCAGATGCCATGACCTTGTGTATGACATTCTGAAGCAATCCTACATGAAAATGTTCTTGAACTCCAATAGGTACATAGGATATCTTATGTTAAGACATCACACATAACATCTTGTGAACACTCTTTGTTTTACCAAAATTGCTGCCAATATTAAGAATCAACATTTATGTTAATGCAATTTTCACTTTGTCCACTTGGACCATATTATGTGATATATTTTATTTGTATATACTCTGTTTGCTTGTATGGTCTTTGACCATTAATGTACATAATAAAAACAAAAACACTAAAAAACTTTTGAGTGGACTGTTGGTTTGATCTTGAGCAATGGACTTAGAATCTAGGCAACCTTCCTAAGCTAAAGGACTTGGACAATGCCAACTTGTTGAAGAACCAAGCGCTTATAATTTGAACTTCATCTGATACATCTTTGAAGAGCTCTCTAAGATTCATCTATAACATTGATCATCATGAAGCTGTTATTTTGAACCTGTGACTTGTGGAATTCATCTGTTACATGGGCTATCTTGAAGAAGATCATGAAGTGGATAAGTTTGGATGAGGCCATCTTTATTTGATGCCTTTGCTCTTCAAGATAATATAATTGTGCATTTGTGTGTTGCTGGATCCCAAAAAGTCCAAGGGAATTCTGGGTTTCTGTTGACATACTTGTCTATTGGAATGCTACCCATTTGGTCAGATCTTTTCAACTTTAAACTTTTAAATTTTGTGCATAGGATAGTCTCTTCATCTTCTCCATTTTCAAAATCTTCTTTGTGTGAACTATTTTTGTTCTAAACTTTGACCACTTTTAAAAAGATAGAAACTTTGGCCTTATGCCATTGCATTTTTCAAACTTATTTTCTTAAATCAAAATTATGAATAAATTTAACTATATTTGACTTAAACTTTCAAAAAGCCAAAAAGAACTAACCCATTCAAACCATTTTTAGTCCATTGTGCCTTTCAAACCTAATTTCGTTAAAATTAAAACACTCGTTTTGAAATTTGTAGCATGAACTATGAGGTTTTGATCCCTCATTTTTATGTTGGTACGTAGGCACAAGACCGAAGGTCTTGTCAAACACAAAAATATAATTAATGAATTATTTTCTCATCCCCCCATTCTATTTGTTTGTAAACATCACTTTTGTACAAAATACATATGCATAGAAAAAGGGCTCCGTAAGAGTCCCTATGAAACTTTGGGTGCTAACACCTTCCCTCTGTGTAACCAACCCCCTTACCTGTGATCTATGACTTTTATTAGTTTTTATTTGAAAACTTCTTACTATTTGGGTTTTGTTCCCTTTTCCCTTGGAAATAATAAAAGTGTGGTGGCGACTCTTGTTAATTGATCTCTAGCTTATCAATAGCTTGATGATCATGAATTTCCCGCTACAGAAATTAAGTGGCGACTCTGCTGGGGACTAGTCTCCAGTGGGTTTAGCCTACTTTTTGTGTGAATATATTTGTATATATGTGATGTTTATATATATGTATGTGTGTTATAATCTGCTTGTTATGCTTGGTGATCTATGAGTGGTGAGATAAGTTCTAACCCGAACTTGAGTGCAATTAAGATAGGAGGATGGTATAATCATGTTCGACTTGTGTGGAGTAGTCCTTAGTCAATTAGAGTATCCACAAAAATGGTCAAAGTTGACATTAGATTCAATTCAGAAGAAGTATTGTGAAAATGAATTTTGAAAATGAAAGGCCTAAGGCCTAGGTTTCTAATTTTAAAACAAGTGAAAATGTTTGCACAAAGTTTTCTGGTTTGGGTTAACATGCAAATGGAGGTTTAAAGAAATAAAAGGTGGGAGGTTAAGGGATGCAAAACTTCTTAGGTGTTCACCTCTTGAAATCATATGTAGATGATCCAAGCAAGTACCATCCTCTGGAATAGACAACAAAGCAATAAGCAAGCATGTTCAAAGAGAACAAAACTGGAAATAGAATACCAATAAATGGTCTTACATCCAACTCCACAACAAGAAACAAAATAGGAAACAAGTTGCCAATCAATGGTCTTATACCTGACTCCACAAAATGATCACAGGAAACAGATAGCCAATCAATGGTCTTATGTCTGACTCCTCACAAGACAAAAATAGGAAATGGAGTGCCAATCAATGGTCTTATGTCCACCTCCACAAAACAAAGATGGAAACCAGATGCCAATCAATGGACTTACACTAGCCTCACAAAGCAAAGAAAATAAATGCAATAAGCAAGAGGAAACAAGTTGCCAATAAATGGTCTTACACTCGACTCCTAGGAAATGGAATGCCAATCAATGGTCTTAGTTCCAACTCCTACCAGATCACAGGAAACAAATGCCAATAACTGGACTTACAATTGACTCCTCAATGGACAAAACAAAATGTCACAAAGTATGAACAATGATCATGAAATGATATACAATTAATACTCAAAGATGAAAATAATGCACAAGGCACATACAAACAATTATGCACAGATGGACAAGTAAGCACACAAACAGTCAATTATCACACACTATACACAACAGAGGGGCTCAAGCAAGGTTGGGCTTTAGTCAAGGGGTCATATCAACCTTGACAAACAAGCGAAATAATGGAATGGGTAGTCAGGCTCTTAACCTCTAACATTGAGAGTTAGGGTGAGCAGATGAAATGGAGATGAGGGTTATGCCTCATAGCTCTTATCCCTGGCCTGGGAGAGCTTTAATCAATAGAAAGTGTGGGAGTTCAGAATGAAGGAACTCTTCTCCACATGAATGACACTACAAGATTTTTTGGGTTTTTTATTCAAATTGCATCAACACTGGGTGTGAGCAAAATGAATGACACAACTGAATAGCAGGGGATGGATTACACATCCCTTTTATCTGCCAATTGCCTCTTAAGAGGACTTAACCTGCTTGGCACAAAGATAAACAAACAAGAACATGGCCTCTTAAGGAGGGCTTCAGACAGGTGCCTGCCAATAACAGCAGGTCTTCCAGACTACATGAAGAGTAGGAATTTACCTAAGTGGTACGCCAACCACAAGTAAAGCAAAGTTCAAATGAACTTAAAGCAACTTAGGTACCTGTGTAAACAACTAAACAAATCAGTACAGTATTCAGACAAACAGACAACAGTTAACAACAAACAGACAATCCCAATGTACAACATATAAGCCAAACAACTCAAGTGAGCTATCATCAAAGCCTACAAAACAACCAAATGTTAGCAATCAATAGCAAATATCAACATTCAAATGATGAAGCAACATCAACCATGGAAATTGGATGCTTGGTCCTGAAATTCAAAGCTCAAATGTGAGTACAAACCACTAGGTCAAAGCCTAGGGTCAAAGGTGAAGAAAAAATTCAAAATAGGAGCTAATATTCAACACAATGCAACTTCAAACACATATTAACATGTCTTAAAAAGGACCAAGTCAAAATCATCAAGCAAGGCCATGTAATAAGCAAGAGAAGTCAAAGACAATTTCAAAGCATACATTTGGACATTGAGAATGAAAATTCCAAATCAAAACAGAAATGATTCAAATAATTCTGGAAAATTTCATGAGCATTCAACACATCCAATACAATCATCATACAAAAATCAGAATCAACAGAAGTCATTTGATATGGAAATGAAATTGCACAAGTTGATCAACCAAATGTGTGACACAAATTGTCACACCATGCAAACATGTGTATAAAACAGAAGTGGCAAATGAGAAAAACACCAAACCAAGTCCCAAACATCCATTAACATGTTAGGAACAATCATGCAAAATTTCATGGCATTTGGATCAATATCAAGCATTTCATGATAAGATGAATGGAGCAAGGTCACAAATGTACACATGTTCACATATTCTAACACAATTCAAAATCCAGCCAAGCACAACTTCAAAATTTAACATCATAAAATAGAGGACATCTCAACGAACAAGTAGCAAAAAACCAGGGATTATTTGGAGCATTTTTCAATTATTATGAATTTTTGAAATTGGAAGAAATATTTGAAATCAAAATGATCATGTACATGGAAAATAAGGAGGGAAAGGTAATTTGTGAGTGAATTTGAAATAAGTGCCTCGGCCAGAATCGAACAAGGTTGAAATTTGAAAGAAGCGCGCGCCATGCACTGAAACGCAGTCGTTTCATACAAAAAAACCCTAGCGAACCAGAGTGGACGCTAACCGGACGCTAGGCCGTCGCTACATCGTCTTCCTCGCGAAGACGATGATGAACAGTATGAGCTTCAAAATATTTTTCCAGAATTTCAAAACCTTTACATCATTTGAAAGCTCTTGCAATGGAGATTATAGATCAACAAAAATCTAATCCTAAATCATCAGCAACAGAGAGAATCGAATGAAATAAGTTTGATGCACCAAACTTCCAGCACACATATCTCACTCAATAATGCGCCAAATCATGTGAAATTTAGCTCAGAATTATCAGCAACACAAGATCTACATGAACATGTGCATGGATTTGAGAATTATGAAGTTCGAAAAATTAACCTCTTGAAGAGCATCTTCTTAAAATGCACGATCCAAGGCCTTGAATGATCCAAATCAACTCCAGAATACTTGTGATGAAGTTTGGTGAAGAAATCGAAGCTTGAAACCGTGTAGATCTAGCTTATCAATCAACTTCCATTCTTGAGTTCTTGCTTGAATTATGCATGAATTCTAACCAAAATCAATTATCCAAAGCTTGATTCTCCATCTACTTCACTCAATGATTCAGAATATAGAAGAAAAATGCAAGGTTATGTGAAGAAATTGCAAGTTTTGGTTGAGAGAAATTTTTTGATGTGAGATGAAAACTAGATCTCAAATGGTGAATCCCCCAAAATTCTGTTATGATTATGGTATTTATATGCTGTACTAATCCTACTGAAAATGCAATTAGCAATTGGTTAATTAGAGATTATAAAAATAAGGTGTTTTGACAAAATTTGAAAATTGCATGGTGCATGTAGTAAACCCACGTGAACAGTGTCATGTGCTTGATCAAAGTCACTCAAAATCATTTTTTAAACACATTGGCAATGGTAGAAAGTTCTCATGATGCCCCATTTTTAAACTTTCAAGTTTCCCTCCAAAATTGACTTGAATGCACAAATGATCATATGATGGAAATTCATGCAATGTGATGGATGTTTTGGAAACTTCATGTCATGAGAAGCATTTTAGAAAAAGAGGCACCAAATTTGGAGTTATGAATCAAAAGATATGGCCATTTGAAGTTCCATGCACACTTGGCAATGATTGGATCATATCTCCTCAACCATTCATCAGATGCTCATGATCTTGGACTTTTTGGAAATGGGAGAGAGAGATCTTCAACTTTCATGTTGGACAAAAATTCATTTGAAGCTTCTTTGATGTTGTAAAGTTGAGTTGAAGTTGGACCAAAACTTTCCATTTTGGAAACTTGAAATTATATGTCACTTTCCATTTTTGGAAACCTTTGACTTGACCTCAAATTCTTCAATGTTGATCTTTGGTATGATGACTAAGCATGATTTGGACATGAATGGGATGAAGAAACTCAATTCTCACACTCAAAACCCACAGTTGACTTTTCAGTTGACTGCATTGGTCCTTAGATGACCTGAAAATATCCTGATGAAATTTAAGCCTCTACCACTTGGGATTTTGCTTCAAAATGAACCTATAGCTCATATGAACTCTTGTAAATGATCATGGGGTCCAAATCTCAAGAATAACCACCATCTACTCTTTGTACCATGAATTCACCTGATGTCTTGACCTGTTGATTGCTTAAGCTGCAAGACAAATGTTAGATGACATATTTTTGTATATTTTTGGTTAGTGATTAAAAGAAAAGCAATGATATACAAATGCAAGCAATTCTTGGTGATCAAGAGTCACTCTCAAAAAGATATCCCACCCACAGGGAAGGAAGCAAGGTGTCCAATGATCCTTGAGGCAATGCAATGTTATGATATGATGCCATGAGGGATCTTAGGGACAAAATTGTGGCCTTACAGCTGTTTATTGGGAAGGCCATGGATTCAAGAGGCAGGGGTTGTTACCTCTACTCTGCACCAGAATCTTAAATTTGTCAAGAATGGCAAGCTGGTAATTGTTGGAAGAGAGAAAGCGTTGTTGGTTAGCCATCTATCATCTTTCTCATATGTAGAAGTTGAGGATGAGGTTGGAACTTCGTTCCAAGCCTTATCTATTGTTGCTGAGAAGAGAGTTGGGGCACCTATGTCCTCTCTGAGAGATGCTTAGAAGATTGTAGAAGAAGGTCCTATTGATCAGTGGGGGCGTATGGTAGAGGTCTCCGACAACAAAGGAAGAACTGGTTTGGGGTTCCAGAAGGGCTCGTCAACTATTAGATCTGAAGAGATGCAACTTAGCTTCCGTAGCGGAGGGTTCATTCATGGCAATGAACAACACTTAGCTGCTGTGCTAGAGGATAGCGAAGAGGAAGACTGCACCAACTTTGTGACGCATGGAAAGACATGCAACAATTAGATTACCATTGATATTCCTGTTATTTTGCATCGATTTAAGTAATTGCTTTTATATTTTAAAAATCCTTCTCCTATGCCTAAGGGAGAAGTGAACATTGTTTGGGCATTTTAAATTGATCATCAATAAAATAAATTCTATTCATCCACATCTTTGATGTTTATTTTTTACTTTTTGCTTTATTCTGAAAATGGTAATCACAAAAAAACATAAATAAACAATATAATTGTCCATCTGCATAATATTTGGTCACAAATTCACTTCTCTAAAATCAAAATATCAAATCATTATGCAGGTTGGTTCCTAACCCGATTGAATACAATGATCCTTCTCCTTCTCCAAATTTTGAATTCCCTGTGTTTGAGGCCGAGGAGGAAAGTGATGTAGAGGTGAGTGATGAATTGTCTCGTCTTCATGAGCAAGATGAAAAGATTATTTAGCCGTTTGAAGAGAAGATTGAGCTAGTCAACTTGGGTTCCGAGGATGATGTGATGGAAGTCAAGATTGGGTCTCGACTGTGTCCAGATGCTAAGAAGGGGTTGATAGATATTTTTCGAGAGTATTCAGATGTGTTTGCTTGGTCCTATCAAGACATGCCTGGGTTGGATTCTGAGATTGTGGAGCATAGATTGTCATTGAAGCCAGAATGCCCGCCAGTCAAGCAGAAGTTGAGAAGAACGCATCCTAATATGGCTGTGAAGATCAAAGAGGAAGTGCAGAAGCAGATTGATGTCGGTTTCCTTGTGACCATTGAGTATCTGTAATGGGTGGCCAATATTGTGCCCATGCCGAAGAAAGATGGAAAAGTACGCATGTGTGTCGATTATAGAGATTTGAATAAAGCCAGTCTAAAAGATGATTTCCCTCTGCCACACATTGATATGTTGGTAGACAATACTGCTAAATTCAAAGTCTTTTTATTTATGGATGGATTTTCCGGATATAATCAGATTAAGATGGCACCTAAAGATATGGAGAAGACCACATTATACCCTAGGGAACATTATGTTATAGAGTGATGTCATTCGATCTAAAGAATGTTGGTGCAACTTACCAGAGAGCAATGACTACTCTTTTTCATGATATGAGGCATAAAGAGATTGAAGTATATGTCGTTGACATGATTGCTAAATCAATTGATGAAAAGGAACATGTTGAGCATTTGTTGAAGCTATTCCAGCGTTTGAGGAAGTATAAACTCCGCTTGAATCCCAATAAGTGTAATTTTCGTGTTTGTTCTGGTAAGTTGTTGGGCTTTATTGTCAGTGAGAAGGGTATTGAGGTTATTCCTAACAAGGTCAAAGAAATACAAGAGATGTCCGCGCCTAAAACTGAGAAGCAAGTCAGAGGTTTTCTCGGCCGCTTGAATTATATTTCTAGATTCATTTCCCACATGACTGCCACATGTGCGCCTATATTCAAGCTCCTTCGGAAAGATCAGTCTTGTGATTGGACCAAAGATTTTCAGAAAGCTTTTGATAGTATCAAAGAATATTTGCTTGAACCTCCGATTTTGTCTCCACCTGTTGAAGGAAGACCGTTGATCATGTATTTGATTATGCTAGAAGATAGTGAGGGTTGTGTCCTTGGTCAACAAGATGAGACTGGAAAGAAAGAATTTGCAATTTACTACCTTAGTAAGAAATTCACCGACTGTGAGACTCGGTATTCTATGCTTGAGAAGACTTATTACGCATTGGCTTGGGCTGCTAAGCGTCTGCGTCAGTATATGTTAAATCATACCACTTCGTTGATATCCAAAATGGATCCAATCAAGTATATATTTGAGAAGCCTGCTTTAACTGGGAGGATTGCCCGTTGGCAGATGTTGTTATTAGAGTATGATATCGAATACCGATCTCAGAAAGCGATCAAAGGCAGTATCTTGGCTGACCATTTGGCTCACCAACCAATTGAAGATTATCAGTTAGTACAGTATGATTTTCCAGATGAAGAGATTTTGTACTTAAAAATGAAAGATTGTGATGAACCATTGCTTGAAGAAGGGCCAGAACCTGGTTCCCGTTGGGGCATGATATTTGATGGAGTTGTTAATCAATATGGAAATGGCATTGGGGAAATGATTATTACTCCTCAGGGCACACATCTACCATTTACAGCTAGATTGACTTTCAAGTGTACAAACAACATGGCAGAATATGAAGCTTGCATTATGGGGCTTGAAGAGGCCATGATTCTCAGAATCAAGTATTTAGATGTCTTCGGTGATTTGGCTTTAGTTGTGAATCATATCAAAGGAGAATGGGAGACAAATCAACCCGGTTTGATACCATATAGAGATTATGCAAGGAGAATTTCAACTTTCTTTACAAAGGTTGAGTTTCATCATATCCCTCGAGATGAGAACCGGATGGTAGATGTTCTTGAAATGTTGGCATCAATGATTATGGTAAAATAGTGGAATGAAGTTCCCAATTCATCTGTGATGTGTCTTGATAGGCCAGCTCATGTGTTTGTTGTTGAAGAGATCGAAGACGAGAAGCCGTGGTATTACGACATCAAGACTTTCCTCCAAAGTCAGATTTACCCGCCTGGGGCATCTTTGAAAGATAAGAAGACTTTGAGAAGATTAGCCGGTAATTTCTACTTGAATGGTGATATACTATACAAGAGAAACTTTGACATGGTCATGCTCGGATGTGTGGATAGACACGAAGCAGACTTGTTGATGACCGAAGTGCATGAAGGTTCCTTTGGTACTCATACCAATGGACATGCAATGGCGAAGAAAATGTTGCGAGCAGGTTACTATTGGATGACAATGGAATCTGATTGTTGCAAATTTGTGAAGAAGTGCCACAAGTGTCAGATTTATGCTGACAAGATCCATGTTCCTCCGACACTTTTGAATGTTATCTCTTCCCCATGACCCTTCTCCATGTGGGGAATTGATATGATTGGGATGATTGAGCCCAAAGCTTCGAATGTACATCGTATCATTTTGGTGGCAATTGACTACTTCACAAAATGGGTGGAAGCGGCATCGTATGCAAATGTAACCAAGCAAGTTGTTGTAAGGTTTATCAAGAATCAGATTATATGTCGTTATGGTGTGTCAAGTAAGATCATTACTGATAATGGATCGAACTTGAATAACAATATGGTGGAAGCTCTTTGCAAAGACTTCAAGATTGCACATCATAATTCTTCTCCCTACAGACCCAAGATGAATGGGGTTGTTGAAGCTGCAAACAAGAACATCAAGAAGATTATCCAGAAGATGGTTGTCACGTATAAGGATTGGCATGAGATGCTCCCATTTGCTTTGCATGGGTATCGTACATCTGTCCGCACTTCAACATAGGCAACCCCTTTCTCTCTCGTGTATGGTATGGAAGCAGTACTTCCCGTAAAGGTTGAGATTCCTTCATTATGTGTGCTCATGGAAGCCAAGTTGACTGAAGCTGAATGGTGTCAGACCAGGTTTAACCAGCTGAAATTTATCGAAGAGAAGAGATTAACTGCCATGTGTAATGGTCAGTTGTATCAGCAGAGAATGAAGAAAGCTTTTGATAAGAAAGTCAAACCTCGTGTGTTCAGAGAAGGAGACCTTATGCTCAAAAAGATTTTATCGTTCAAACCAGATTCCAGAGGAAAATGGACTCCCAATTATGAAGGCCCACATGTTGTTAAGAGAGCCTTTTCAGGCGGTACATTGATTCTTACAACTATGGATGGTGAAGAGTTCACTCGTCCTGTGAACGCAGATGCAGTCAACAAATACTTCTCCTAAAAAAAAAAAAAGAACAGCTCACTAAGTTGAAAACCCGAAAAGGCGGCTTAGGCAAAAATGAGCATCTCGGTGGATTGAAAACCCGAAAGGGCGATCCAGGCAAAAATTAGAGACATAAAATAGAAAGAAATTTCCCGATAAGTTGAGTACTCCATCTTGGGGCAACTTATGCAAAATTTAGGGATCATGGCAAGTAACTCCATTCTGCTGATCTTCAATATTTTGAAGACTTGTTTGAGCACAAGGGTTGACATCAGTTCATCATCCCAGCAGCGGCCAAGAGTATAATGGATATCAAGAGTTGATAGAAGGATTAAGGATCATTTGTATTCAATGTAGCCTTTTCCATGTAAATTACCATTTTCAACTTTGTAAAATCTATGGAGTCTTGTCATTTACAGACTACCATTCTATTAAATGAAGTTGAGCTTTTATCCAATTGTTTCTACTCTTATTTTACTTTAGCCAATAGTTTTAAATTTTATTATGATCATTTTGAAATTAAATTTTTAAATCAAAATCAAGTTTTCTTTAATATATAAAAGCAAGAATTTTTCCAAAGCAAGTAACTGTAATAGCAACCGCATTTCAGTGAATAGCAAGTTTTTAAGTGTGAAGCATCGGAGGTTCCCCAAGTAGTAACTCTTCGGGTATCCCTAGACATTATTGTTGATTCATTTCCTCTATAGAATGCTATTATCCCCCGGCTAACAGATTCAGAGTGTTTGATCCCCAGTGGAACTTCTTTCTTTTTTCCCCAGCTGAGTTGGTTGATTCAGATACCCTGTGGCGTGTCCTTGTCCCCAACAGAGTGTCGGCCTTCCCTAGCGGAGTTCGTTTTTCCTCAACAGGTGGATCTTCATTAGAGATATTTAATATTTCCCTAGTAGATCGCTTTGGTGTCCCCACCAATCGCTGTATCTTTGCTCCCAGTCAGAGTTGTCTCCTGGTTTCTGAGCAACTTTTGTTATTTGATATTTCCTCTGTAGGGTTGTCTCCCATTTTTATGGTGTTGACCTAAAATTCCCCCACATAGTTGGTTGTTCTGTCCTTGGCAGATCTCCTCTTTCCCCATCCAGGCTTGAGCCTTTGGGATGTTGATCTCCTTGTTCTCCAGCAGTAGTCTCCATATTTTGTGGTTTGACTGAGGATTGTACCGGTGGTTCTATTTCTTTGCGACACCTCTGTATCCTGTGTGATCGTTTTGTCAGCATAATCATCATATATACATATACATATACATTCATATAATTTCATAATTTGCATATCTCGCATCTTCATATTTGATTTGTTTGAGATTATCATTCTCTGTTATGGAGGTACTTTATCCCCATACCAAATCCGGTGTCTGTCCTCTTTCAATTGTAGAATGTCATCCCCTTAGGCAGAAAGACTTTAATCTTTCTCTGTTTCCCCACTGAGTTTGTTTCCTCGTGGATGATTGTTATTTCAGTTTTCTCTCCAGTAGATTTTCTGGATGGAGTTACTCCCCTTGAGATATGTCCTCAATGGGTTAAGTCTTGATTGACCGTTTTCTTTCTAACTCTTACCTAGATAGACGTTTTGGTCCCCTAAGAGTCTATTACCCAGTAACTGGTAATATTCTTCTTAGTTTACGGTTTTGTTACTTCTTGCCCAATACCCGACAAAAGTACCCTTTGGTCTCCTCAGTAGAGTCCCCTAAGTATATCCTTGATATGTTCATCTTAACCGGTGACGGATATCTTTCCTTCCCCCGCGTGAGTCCATCCTTGATATGTTCAATTTAACCAGTGACGAATGTTCTCGTTCTTTGGTATCCTACCCATTAAAAAGGTAGTTGTAATCCCTACTTTGTTCCTCAGAGAGTTAATCCTTGATATGTTCATCTTAGTCGATGACGGGATTTCTTATCCTTGTTGGTTTTCTATCCAGTAACCGGTAGTTATAAATCCTACTTTTTTCCCCTGTGCAGAGTTAATCCTTGATATGTTCACCTCAATCAGTGACAAATTTTCTCTTCTTTGGTATTCTGTCCAGTAACAAATAGATGTAATCCCTATTTTTACTCCCCTTTTCAAAGTCTATCCTTGATACGTTCACTTTAATCAGTGACGGATTTTCTCTTTGATTGGTCTTCTACCCAGTAACCGGTAGTCGTAAATCCTGCTTTGTGTCCCCTCGCAAAGTTTAATCCTTGATATGTTCATCCTAACCGGTGATGGATTCTCTCTCCGACGGTTTTCTATCCAGTTTTCGATAGATGTAATTACCCCTTTCGTTCAGTTGGTATATCCTTGATATGTTCATCTTAACCGATGACGGATATCCTTCTTAGCATCCCCAGGAAAGTCTATCCTTGATATGTTCATCTTAATCGGTGACGGATTTTCTTCCCTGTCGATTTTATCCTTGATATGTTCATCCTAACCGATGACGGATACTCTCACCCTTGGTCTTCTGCCTAGTAACTAGTAGTTGTAAATCCTATTCTTTTCTTCAGTTTTCCCCAGCAAGGCTATTCTTACCCAGTAACCGGTAATGAATACTCCCTCCTGGAAGTTCCCAGCGAGTCATCCTTGATATGTTCATCTTAACCGATGACGGATGTTCTCTCTGTCAGATCTTTATTATCTGCTTACCCAGTAACCGGTAGTAGATAATAGATGTCTGCTCCTCCTGTGTTGAAGTTTATTTCTTCCTCAATTGAGTTGAGTGCGCATTTCCTTAGTGAAATCATTTTTCCTTGCACGAGTCGAGTACTTCAGTTTTATCCTCATTCGTATCCCCTGCAGATGTTGTTGTCTCCCCGACTGAGTCTTTCCATTTTGTGGAATCCCTCTAGTCCCCCCGGTAGTTTTAAGTCGTAGCCTGGCCTACGCATAACTCCTTTATCCCCTAGAGTCTCTGTCTCCCCAGTGAGTCTTCCTTACGGAATGCGTTATACTCTTGTGGACTTTCAGTCTCTCTGATTTCTTTTTCCTTTGTGGCAATATTTCCCCACTGAGCAGTAACTTTTACATTCATAACATATGCATCATGAGGCCTCTTAGGGACCAAAATTTGCTTCTTTATGTTGTTATTTAAGCCCATTCTACTTAGTCGAGCCAAAGATTTTAACCTTCACCTCCTCAGTTAGAATGTCCTTAAATATGGGCAGCTGTAAGACCCCAATTTTGACCCTAAGATCCCTCATGCAATTTCATCATAAGCATTAGCATTGGGATCATACCTTGGCATCCTTTTTACCCCTTTTCATTAGGTTTGTTTGGGGAGAGATCACCAAGAACTTTGTTGTTATATCATCCTTGTATTTTATAATTTTTACTAACCAAAATACAAAAATATGTCTTTGTAATTGCCTAACTCTTTTGTAGGTAGGGCATGATCTCATTGATTCATTGATCACAACTAGGGTTTAAGACCCTCATGAACAAAGAGAACAACCAAGAATTTATTCAAGAATAGTTATGAACATAATATATGAGTCCCAATGATCTCTACATGTTATATTGATCAAGTTTTCTTCAAGAGTTTGAGGGTGATTTGCCTTGGAAACCCTAGTTTGACTAGGTATCTTGAGTAACTTCTCCAACAAGCTATCTCACCAATTGATCAAATTTCTCAAGGGACACTTCAAAATTCATGATATTATGAATTTATGATCTACCATGAGACAAGAAAGTCAAGAGAATTGGAAATTAGCAAGTTGGTTGATGGTGGTTGGCCAGATGGATTCATCTGATCAAAGTTGGGTCTCCGTAGACCCTATCTCCTACAATTTTCAACATATGAAAATTATCCCAAGATACAAATTACTCTAAATGACATTATAAACAACTTTAATTTTGATACCTAGAGCTAGTTTTGCTTGGAAAATCATTTTCTATGTTGAAACATTATAGGTCATTTTGTCTAAACCCTAATTTGAAAGTCAACTTCCTAAGGCCATAACTTATTCAATTTTTATGAGATGAAAGATTTGCAATAAAATTAAATGTGTCTACTTCAACTTTTATGTTTAGAGTGGGAGCTAATTCAACTTTTTTGAGCATGTGATATGAAGCTACATTATAGGTCACTTTTGACCTATACCATTGATCAAATGACTTTTCCAAACTTCAAAAATGCATAACTCTATCATTTCCAATCCAAATTACATGAACTTGGTGACCATTTTGAAGCTCTTTGATAGAGCTACAACATTAATAAAGACACATTTCTCATTTGAAGCTCATAAAAAAAGTTAAGCAAGGCGGAATTTTGAGACATATGGCTTGACACTTAGAAAAAATTTGATATGTCAAATTTTTCCAAACTTCCACCTCAAATTTCTCTAAGTTCCAAGCTCCAAATAAAAAAGTGTTCAACATCAAACTTGTTCCTCTTGATCTCACCTTTCCAAAGAGCTCAAAATCATTCATTTTGGATGAGAAATGCATAGGCTGCGCATGGCTTAAACAGGCTGATATCATTTGGCATGGATCCAACTTCAAGCAACAATGCACATGTGCCTTGCAATCCAATCAATCTTCAAAGCATTTGAACTTCAAATTTGGACTTTCAACCATCATTTCATCGGCCTATGCGCGCCCATGCAGCATGGCATCATCATTTGCCAATTTTGGAAAGTGGAAGTGAGTGTGCAAATATCACTTGATTCACCTATAAATAAAGCTCCATTTGCTCAGAATTAACACACACATTGCACCAGCTTTGATCCCCCATTTAAAACCCTTCACTCTCATAGGATAAGCCTGATAAATTCATTTGAATTTGAGCTTGAATATCCACTGTTTTGGAATTCAATTCTCCAGGAATCCATTGCTTCTAAACCTTTCCATTCTCTTCCTGCAAGAAAATAGAGTGAGTCCAAGTGCAAGCAAGCTCAAGATCCATCAAGTTCAGACCTCAATTGAAGGTAATTTGTAGAAATTTTAAACTCTTTGATTCTCTCAATTTATTGCTCAATTCCATTAATTCTTTGGTTGGCTGAAGTCCTACGAATGTAGGCAAGAAGATTGAGTTGCTTTGAGGTCAAATCGAAGCAACTCAGTTCATGTACTTCATTTTTCAATTCCACATATCTCTTAATATATTTGGGATTGGAGGAATTGGAGGTTAGATTTGAGCTCAGTGTTGTTTTCTCTTTAACATCATGTCCTTATTTCTTTTTTTGGTTATGGTTTATGTTGACCTGTCCGGTGAGTGCAACCGGAGAAGATGACCGGAGCTCTGGCTCCAGCGATGATCTGGACAACCTTTGAACCATAGGATTCATCCTCCATGTTCTAATCTGGATCGTCCCTTGTGATTACCATCTCTGCCACGCGGTTGACTAGGACATATGTGGAACGCGCGTTTTAGATCATCAGATTTGCCACCTAAATTAATGAGGGAGATCTGATGGTCCACGTATTTTTGACTTTTCTGATTTTTGTTAGAATTGCATTTTCTTCAATAATTCATATTAAATTCAATTTTGATCCAAAAAATATGGGACTTTCACCAAAAAAATTCAAATATTTTTCTCTTCCATATTCTGAATTAAAATTATTTTTTAGATCATTATTAATATTTTTCATGAATTAATTGTTTTTGCATTTGTTTTTAATTGTTAAAATATATTTTTAAATGTTCAAAAATTATGAAATTTTTTCTCCAAGGTCCTTTGACCTTCTTTGACCTATGATAAATCTCATGGGCATTTCTTTGATGTTTTGATGAGATTTTAGGAATTGGACAAAATATATTTGAATTTAATGCATTATTTTATTATTTTTAATTGAATAAATGCATTTAAATTTTGTTGACCATTTGTATTGACTTATTTGAGTTTGCTTGTTTGTTGTTGGGCCTTGGTCAAGGTTGATTTGACTTTATCAAGTTAATATCATTGGATTTAGGGGATTGATGGAATGTACGTTCCATCTCCCAAAATGAGTGAATGATATTAATTTAATAAAAGTCCTCCTTTGACCAATTTGTGATATCATCCATCCCCTTCCCTCTTCATCTAATTCCCATTCTTCATCCATTCATTTTCATTTGGTCAATGACATCTTAAAGTCCTAATGCTAGTTGATTAAAAGATTAACATGAGTATGGATGAGATTAGACCACACCTTTTGCATATTTTTTGTGTGTGGTATGTTTCATGAGCATAGTTCATTATACTATGTCTCCAACATGCATTAACACCAAAAGTCTATTGCCCGGCCTCAAATAGTTGTGACTTCTACATAAGTCCAATTACGATTGCTTAACATAGCGCTAAATTTGTGACACAAAAGGCATAAGCATTCTAGTTAGTGAGATTGTAAGTCTCCCATCTTCCATGGTATTGTGTGGAAACTTGGCCTTCTTTCCTTCCTTTGGAAGATGTTTTGGTTCAAGGATCCATGCTTGTGGAAAGTGGGTTGAGTGTTCTCCAAAGAATGTATTGAAAGCAAAAGCAAAACAAAACTAACTTCTAACTTACTAACCATTAACTTTAAATTTCAAGCTTTTACTTTAATGCAATTTACTTTTAGCACTTTATTTCATTTTCCATTATACATATTGTAGCGGGGTATTCGTTACCATTAGAGATATTGACTAAATCCAAGGTAAACCATACAAGTCGAGTCACCACCGCACTTCTATTTATCCAAAGGAATGGTTAGAAAGCGAAAAAAAACCTAAAAGTTTTATCGAATCAAAAACTAGTAAAAATGTCAGAGATCTGGGTAAGGGGTTGGTTATGCAATGGGAAGGTTTTAAGCACCCAAAACATCCTAGGTACTCCTAGGTAGCCTTTTTCATAAGTGTTGTTCTAGTCTAAAGGGTGTAGGTATATCTAAAGTACTATTTACTAAAAGGAAGGTTAAAAGAAAATGACTCGCAAGGATGTCGCATCCACTGCCTACGTATCTCATCTGAGTATGAGAATCAAAGTCTTCGTAGCTCGGCTACCTATGGGTTAAAGAGAATTGTGCTCGGTAAGACGTCGCGTCTTATGCCTACGTATCTCATCTGGAATGAGAATCAGAGCAAAACGTAGTTCGGCTAACTAGGGGTTAAGAATTGCCATCTGAACATGGACTTACAAAAGAGGACACCAGCTGTGTCAAAGAAGGGTGGGCAGTGTGTTCAACGTCCTAGCAGTAGGTGTCGCAGCTCGCTGAATCGAGTCTTAGGCAGTTACCTCTTTGCAATAGAACAGACTGACATGCCACAAGATCGGAGACGTATGGAAGGACTAAAAGTGGGGAAGCTCTGCTCTAGAGTTGTCATGCAATATGGACCTATGTGTTAGGATTTACAAAGTTGAACATTTACCTAATGTTAGCATGCAAAGAATAAGGGAATTCTACCTATGTTATCATACAAAGGGTTCTACCTAATGGGTGCTACCTAAACGGAACAAGAGTCAACGGATGGAGCGCGGAGAGGAGTTACGGGTAAGGGTAGATGACGATGCCGGAGGCAATCGACTTACACGTAGATGGTGATACCTGAGGCAATCGACTTACAAGAGGATGGATGAATGCATGCTGGTTCTGTTAAGTTTTGAAAATGATTACTCGACGTTGGATCGAGCTTTTGATCTTATTTTGAAATGGTTATCGGATGTTCGTTTTAATTCTTGTATTAACAAGTGACTAAAGAAATAAAGAAATAAATATTATACACTTTATGGGAGAGAGGTACATTTTTTATGAATGGGGATTGTTCATGGCAAACAAACAATAAGAATATATGCCTCATACATCATACAAGTAGGCAAAAGTTATCAATCAGATCGGATAAATAAACAATATATAATCAAACCAAATAATCAAATAATGGAGCATTTAAACAATGCATGGGAGTATGAACATGTTAAATAATCAAGCAATAGAAAGCATGAATGAGAGAAACAAGTATAAAAGATAACAGATGAATCAAACAGATGAAAATATGCACACGGAGGGTCCACTGAATAATTTAATCAGGAAATAAGGTAAGGACCAAATAAAATCAAGGTAAAAGGCCTCCAATACATGGCATATAATATGAACAAGGGAGGATCAAAAGATCTCTTCAATTGCCATAAGCAATCCCTAAGTCAAACATCGATCATAAAGAAGTCAACTGAAAATCAAGTCAACTTAAAAAAAAACAAATAAATAGCAAATTAATCAAGAAAATTATGAAAAATTAAACTAAATGAGGTGGGCTCAGGACATCATCATCCCCCAAAAAGATTTTAAAAAATAATGAAAATTGACACGTGAATTAATTAAAACAAAACATAGATCAAACCAAAAGTCAATTAATAAGACTAGGTTAGAAATAAATCAAGAATAAATAGTAAATTAATCAAGAAAATTATGAAAAATTAAACTAAATAAGGTGGGGTCAGGACATCATCATCCCCTGAAAAGATTTAAAAAATAATGAAAATTGGCACGTGAATTAACTAAAACAAAACATAGGTCAAACCAAAAGTCAATTAATAAGACTAG
The DNA here is from genome assembly GCF_024323335.1 of Lathyrus oleraceus. Classification (NCBI taxonomy): domain Eukaryota; kingdom Viridiplantae; phylum Streptophyta; class Magnoliopsida; order Fabales; family Fabaceae; genus Lathyrus; species Lathyrus oleraceus. Next base: position 261,021,695 of record NC_066582.1, read on the forward strand.
GTTAGAAATAAATCAAGAATAAATAGTAAATTAATCAAGAAAATTATGAAAACTTAAAATAAATAAAGTGGGGTTAGGACATCATCATCCCCCAAAAAGAGTTTAAAAATAATGAAAATTGGCACGTGAGCTAATTAAAATAAAACAGAAGTCAAATTAAAAGTCTACCAACCAAACTAGGTCAAAAATAAATCCAAAATAAATTGAAAATGTGAATTAAAATTCCAAGAAAAGGTTAGGTAAACCGTGAGTCAGTGGTTGACCTTCATCCTAAAAATCAAATGCAAACAATAATTTTAAGTCATAAAAATAAAATTAATAAAAAAAGTGTGTTAAAATTGACCATTTAGAATAAGTAATTAAAATAAAATAATAATATTAAAAAAATACGAAAATAAAAATTATATAAAATTAAATAAAACGTCAAGAAAAGTGAAAAATATTTTTGGGTAATTTTATGGACGAAGAAGATATTTTAAATAAGAAAAAGAAATATGAAAATGGAAGGATTAATGGTGATGAACATGGTAAGCAAGCGTAGATATATCAAAACATGGTCATGGAAGAGATGATTACCTAATGTAAAATAGAAGTGGAATGGAATCTGATATGTGATGAAGCTTTGCCTCCTTGCCACGAAATTCCAATGCTCCTTTAGGGTTAGGGTTTCAGCTTATTAAATAGGGTGGATTAGGTGTTCTCATGGGTTTTTTAATAAGTGATTTATCCATAAGAATAAAAGTGTGAAGTGAGGTGTAAAATATTTTTATTTTGGGCCAAACTTAAGTGAATGGATGTCCAATGCATGGCCAAAAGATGTATAAAAATGTGACTTGTTTGTGCAGCATGCTTAGAAAATCTGATTGGGCCAGCCATGCCCAAAATCTGCCTAGAAAATCAAGTCATGATGCCCACTTTAAATGAATGTATCTCTCAAACCATGGATCCAAATGAGATGATTCCAAAAGGATGTGAAAGAGGACATGGCAAGGTACAATTGTTGCGAAGGAAGTATTTTCATATAATGACGTGAAGTGCAAGAAAACTGGCAAAGAAGTCTTGACAAATTTTGAAGATTTTGGACTTAGAAATTTTTCTAAGTGTCCTAAAAAAATGTCTCACTTTGACTAAGCATAACTTTCTCAATTCTAATCAAAATGGAGCAAACTTTATATCTCTAGAAATCTTGGAACAAGAGGAACAACTTTCATGTTGGAGACATTTTCAAATAGAGCTTTTATCTTGATGCAAAATGGGCTTAAAGTGAGTGCAACGATCATGAAAACTTGCCCTAAATGGAAAGTCAACCATTTCCAAATTAAGTAACTTTTCCAATTCCTGATTAAATGATGAATCCATGATCCAACCTTGATCAAATTTCACATGTAGATTCCCCTAGGCATGGATTTTGAGATTCCACTCTCAAAATGTCAGGAGTTGACTTTTCTAGCCCCACAGTTGACTTTTCCCAAACTGTCTGATTCCCGATTCCATTGATCAATTGAAGCACTTCTAGCTCAAATAAAGAGATGATTTTTTGTATGTAGACCCTTGTGGACATATGGAGGGACATGAAAAAGAGTTTCACCCATAGAATCAGAAATAAACTGATTTTATACCAAATCCTAGTTTTAGGGCAAAATGATCAGGAACTGATTGCACTGATTGCCAATGGATCTTTCTGAGATAATTGTGAATTTTCCTAGGCCAAGATGCCTCTCTAATCATGACATGGATGAGCTCCTCTACTTCCAACCAAACATTTCATGTTACAGGTAGCCATGAAACCCTAATTTCTGATTAAATCCAGATAAACACTCTGATAACTTTTAATCCTTCATTGATGAACTGAGGACCATAATAAGAAACTTGGACCCTCCTGAGACCCTTGAGACTTGTATACTTAGAAAATGAAGTCCAATTCTCAATCTTGCTTTGTGTGGGCTCCTTCTGTTAAGGAGTGGTCGATCAAAACCTGATCTCCATGTCACTAATGCAGTATGCAATGAGTATGACCTAATATGATGCTAATGAAGTGTAAAACATAATCCCATGCTTCCAGGAAAAATGAAGGGTAAATTTTGGGGTATTACAGCTGCCCCTATTCAATCAACTGGAAACCCAAAAGGAAGATAGCAACGGCTTTCGCACTTTTGAGGTATCAAGTGATTGAATACGATAAAAGCCCGAAAATTTACACTGAAGTGAAAAAATGAAGTAACAATGCCTGTCAGAATCGGCCAAGAGGTGGTCTTGAAAAAGAATCCGTCTGGTACGGTGAGAGTCGGTCTGAACACCGAGACAAGGAATGTTAGCCTGAATACCAAAATAAATGGTAACACAGAAATAACCATGGCCTGAATGCCGCTCATCAATCTGAATTCCGGAAATGACTTCGATCTGAGCATCGGATGATACTTGATTATCAAACATCGGTCTGAACACCGAAAAACTGGCCTGAATGCCACTTCGGTCTGAATACCGGAAAACTGGCCTGAATGCCACAAGTTGCATCGACCTGAATGTCGGAAACTTCTTCGATCTGAACATCGGAAAACTGGCCTGAATGCCACTTCGGTCTGAATACCGGAAACTTGGCCTGAATGCCACAAGTTGCCTCGACCTGAATGTCGGAAACTTCTTCGATCTGAACATCAGAAAACTGGCCTGAATGCCACTTCGGTCTGAATACCGGAAACTTGGCCTGAATGCCACAAGTTGCGTCGACCTGAACGTCGGAAACTTCTTCGATCTAAACATCAGAAAACTGGCCTGAATGCTACTTCGGTCTGAATACTGGAAACTTTCATGCCTGTCAGCATCGGCAAAAGTGGGGAAAATGATAATTGAGGCAGCGCGTGGACCAACGAACCCTACTGGGAATAATAAAGATAAGTCATGAACAATCTTCAATCTGAGTACTGGAAACAACTTCTGGCTTATCACTTGGGATACCGAGAATGCCTTATGCTTTACATGCATATGTTTGAATTTTTCAATGGCGTAATGCTCCATGAAAATGGAAATGCTACGCAATTTGGGAGGATGCAATGCAATATGATTCTACATGTAGGGATGTGAAATGCTTGATTAGAGAGAACGCCAAGCTGAGGCAAGGAACTCTGCTGGGGAAATAATCACTATCTTCTGGACCCTGGCAAGGCTGTTGGAGATGCACATCACAAAGAACTCTGTGGGGAAATGACCCGCCACACGGTGTTCTGGCAAATAACAAAATACCGAGGCTCTGACTGGGGAGAGAATGGCACTGAAAACTTGCTATTGAGGAAAGCGACAGTGGTTCTGGCAACCATAATATGCGAGAGAGACGACTCAGCAGGGGAAGCAAACACCGATACGATACCGACATTCTGCTTTAAGGAAAGAGACCATGGGTCTAGTGTCGAGATCATCGATCTGGCATCGAACTCTGAGGAGCAGCCGCTTCCGCTGGGAAGATACAGTCTGGCACTGTCAACTCCGCTAGGGATATACAGTCAGACACTATCGACTCTACTGGTGAATGTATAATCTGAAACAAATGCTTGGGGAAGTACAGCAGTGAGAGCCTGCTGGGGATTGAAGAATCCAACGCTCGGACCAGCTCTGCAGGGATAAGATACCAAATTCCAACTGTTGAGGAAAAACATCCGCGATCATTTGATGGAGACCTTAAGGAAATGTCCAGAGTGTACCTGTTCTGAATAGACGATCCAAAGCACTTAAAATTTACACCAATTTTCAATGTTTATTAAGCACGTACCTGTAAAGCTCTTATGTTTCATGATGCAATGTTTATCAAAAATTCGGACGTCATTTTTGCAAATAAAATAGTAAAATGAAAATGAACACAGAGATGTACTGAATAACATGATTTTATTGATTGAGTGGCCTCTGAATAGGCATTTACATCAGGAAGCAATCCTTAGAAAGAGGTAATTGCACAACAGATCAAAACATAAATTAATCTAATGGCAATGTGAAATGGATTTCTATCGGGTTCCAATTCTGCTATGATTTGATCGTCTTCAAGATCCTCCAGATGATCAGCTTTCCGAAAAAGGTGATTGGACTGTTTCCTATCCTTCGGAAGTTTCCGGTTATCGACACAAGATGATATTAAGAACTACTCAAAACGCAGTCATTCGCTTAATCCCTAACTTTTGCTTGGATCGCCATTTCGGGTTTTCAATCCACCGGGATACCCATTTTTTCCTAAGTTGCCCTTTCAGGTTTTCAACTTACCGGGTGTAAAATATTTTCATTTTTTAATCCCTAACTTTTTCCCGAACCTTTTTCATTTTCTTGGTTTGCCGGGATGCCCATTTTTTTGCATGGACTATTCTTTTTATCGTCCAGCGGGTCTACTTTATGCGAAATATTTTTTAACTGCGTCTGAGTTCACGGGGGAAGTGAAGTTTTCACCATCCATAGTTGCAAGCATTAAGGCTCCACCATCAAAAACCTTGGTGACAATATACGGTCCATCATAGTTAGGAGTCCACTTGCCCCTGTGATCTGTCTGAGGAGGAAGAATCCTTTTCAACACCAAATCTCTGACTTGGAAGCATCGAGGATGCACTTTCTGATCAAAGGCTCTCTTCATCCGACTCTAATACAATTGCCCATGACAAATGGCTGCCATTCGCTTCTCTTTGATAAGACTCAACTCATTGAACCTTGTCTGAATCCATTCAGCTTCATCTAACTTGACATCCAACATGACTCTTAGAGAAGGAATCTCCACTTCAACAGGTAGGACTTCTTCCATACCATTCACAAGGGAATAAGGGGTTGCCCCGGTCGATGTACGTACTGAAGTACGGTACCCATGCAAGGCAAAGGGTAGCATCTCATGCCAATCTCTGTACGTAATGACCATCTTCTGCACAATCTTCTTTATGTTCTTATTTGCTGCCTCAACAGCACCGTTCATCTTAGGACGATAAGGGGAAGAGTTGTGATTTTGAATGTTGAAGTTCTTGCACAACTCTTTCATCATTTTGTTATTGAGATTAGAACCATTATCAGTAATGATTCTTTCGGGAATCTCATAACGACAAATGATTTCTTTCTTGATGAATCGGGCAACCACATGTCTGGTGACCTTCGCAAATGACGCTGCTTCGACCCACTTGGTGAAATAGTCGATGGCAACAACGATGAAATGATGCCATTGGAAGCAGTCGGCTCAATCTTTCCAATCATGTCAATGCCCCACATAGCAAACGGCCACGGCGAAGACATCACATTCAGAGGATTTTGCGGCACATGCACCTTATCAGCATAAATCTGGCATTTATGACACTTCCAAGAATATTTGAAACAATCAGATTCCATGGTCATCCAGTAATAACCCGCTCTCAACAATTTCTTAGCCATTGCATGTCCGCCGACATGAGTACCGAAGGAGCCTTCATGAACTTCCTGCATTAACATGTCTACTTCGTGTCTATCCACGCATCTGAGCAAAACCATGTCGAAGTTCCTCTTATACATCACATCGTCTTTGTTCAAGAAGAAACAACCTTCCAATCTTCTCAAAGTCTTTCTATCATTGTTGGATGCCCCTGCAGGGTACTCTTGATTCTTCAGAAAGCACTTGATGTCGTGGTACCAGGGCTTGTCATCAACTACCAGTTCAGCAGCAAACACATACGCGGCCCTATCAAGGCGCATAACATCAATCCTGGGAACATAGTTCCACCGAATCACCTTGATCATGGAGGATAGGGTATGAAAGAGCATCTGCCATCTGGTTCTCATCACGAGGTATATGATACAACTTTACTATTGTGAAGAAGGTCAACAGTCTTCTCGTGTAATCTCTGTAAGGGACCAGATTAGGCTGGAGAGTATTCCAATCACCGTTCACTTGATCGATCACTAGAGCTGAATCTCTGAAGATGTCCAAAGTCTTGATTCCCAAATCAATGGCTTGCTCAATACCCAAGATGCAGGCCTCATACTCAGCTTCATTATTGGTGCACTCAAAAGTCAAACGAGCGGTGAAAGGCATGTGGGCACCTTTCGGAGTGGTAATGACAGCACCAATTCCACTTCCTTTGGCATTGACGTCCCCATCAAACATTAAAGTCCACTTTTCATCTGGATCAGGTCCTTCCTCAACAACTGGCTCTTCACAGTCTTTCATCTTGAGGAACATGATGTCTTCATCCGGAAAATCAAACTTCATCGGCTCATAATCATCAATCGGCTGCTGAGCAAGATAGTCTGACAGAATACTCCCTTTGATGGCTTTCTGGGATGTATACTGGATGTCGTACTCTGTCAGTACCATTTGCCAACGAGCAACCCTTCCGGTGAGAGCTGGCTTCTCAAATATATACTTGACTGGATCCATTTTGGAGATCAATAAGGTCGTGTGAGTCAGCATGTATTGTCTCAATCGCTTAGCAGCCCATGCAAGTGCACAACATGTCTTTTCGTAATCTGTGAATTTTTTACTCAGGTAGTAGATGGCATGCTCTTTCCTACCTGTCTCGTCGTGTTGACCGAGAACACAACCCATGGAATTATCAAGTACTGTCAAATACATAATCAGCGGTCTCCCTGGGACTGGAGGCATAAGGATTGGAGGATTCTGCAAATACTCTTTTATCTTCTCGAAAGCCCTTTGGCAATCATCATTCCACCTGATGGCCTGATCCTTTCTCAACAATTTGAATATTGGCTCACACGTGGCTGTTAGGTGAGAGATGAACCTTGCAATGTAGTTCAACCTTCCTAAGAAACCACAAACTTGTTTTTCTGTTCTTGGCTCAGGCATTTCTTGTATCGCTTTCACTTTGGCCGGATCCACCTCAATCCCTTTTCACTAACAATAAAACCCAACAGTTTTCCAGATCTCACCCCGAAAGTACACTTGTTCGGATTAAGCCTCAACTTGAATTTCCTCAAACGCTCAAACAGTTTCTGCAAATTCACCAGATGTTCTTCTTCCGTCTGAGATTTGGCAATCATATCATCAACATAAACCTCGATTTCATGATGAATCATATCATGGAAAAGAGTTACCATAGCTCGTTGATATGTTGCCCCATCATTTTTCAGACCAAACGACATCACCTTGTAGCAGAAGGTGCCCCATGGGGTTATGAAAGTTGTCTTCTCCATGTCTTTTGGTACCATCTTAATTTGATTATAGCCAGAAAAGCCATCCATGAAGGAGAATACCGAGAACTGAGCCGTGTTATCCACCAAAACGTCGATGTGAGGTAATGGGAAATCATCTTTAGGACTAGCTCTGTTCAGATCCCAGTAGTCAACACACATCCGTACCTTTCCATCCTTTTTAGGTACTGGAACGATATTTGCGACCCATGGCAGATAATTTGTAACCGCTAGAAACTATGCATCCAACTATTTTTGCACTTCTTCCTTTATCTTGACAGCCATCTCTGGTCTTGTTCTTCTGAGCTTCTGCTTGACCGGAGGATAATCCTCTTTGAGAGGTAAACGGTGTACCACAATGTCTGTGTCAAGCCCTGGCATGTCCTGATAAGACCAAGCGAAGATGTCAACATACTCTTGCAGCAATTCAATCAGCCCCTTCTTCACATTATCTTCCAAAGCAGCCCCTATCTTGATTTCTCTCTTGGCGTCCTCGGTGCCGAGATTAATCACTTCAACAGACTCTTAATATGGTTGAATGACCATTTCCTCTTGTTTTAATAACCTGGCAAGTTCTTCAGGGAGTTCACAGTCTTCATCACCCTCTTCTTCAGCTTGAAAGATTGGATTTTCAAAGTCGAAGCGAGCCATAGCAGAACTGTTATCAATAGGATCTGGTGACGTGCATCTGCATGAGTGATGGTATGTGCTTATGAGTGTGAACAAGAAGTAGAAACTAAACAAAACATTGCCAAATGTATATATAGATTTTTTTTATATTTTTAATTTTTGAAAACTGCAAAAATAGAAAGACAGTGAACAAAATATTTGAATGCAAAAAGACGTCCTTTATTTATGATAAAAAATGCAGGTATCCACATAGATGAGCCCTACAATGAGTCATCACGCCCTGGGCGGAACGTAAGACTTGGATATGCATGAATAAACAAAGAGAGTTACTCTTTAAGAAGAGTGACTTGGATAATCTCTTCGGAAGACCAGTTGCGGAGAACTTCACCCGGGACCCTTGGACACACCCAGTTGTCAATGTCGCAATCACTATCCCCATCTTCTTTGTTGATTGCAGAGACCTGGCCGTACTGAATGATGCCAGCACTGGAGAAAGTAATCGGCCCCTAACGAGTCTGAGGCGTTGAAGTTGTAGAAGTCAATGCCAGCTGATACCCAATCCCAAACTTGTCTTCCTTTACAGGTAAATCCACCAGACGTCCCCAACCGGGAGCAACACCTGAATTTACCAAGGCCTGTGCCTGCTTGAAGGACGACAAAGATGCACCTGCTTCAACCTCTTCCACTCGAGTTGCATCCTTGACTTGAACTGCCTCAAAGGCCTGACACAGGGTCTCATGAATCTCACCTTCTACCTCTACATACTTGAATGTAGACAAGTTACTGACCAGAATATCCTCCTCACCACAGACAGTGATAATTCTTCCGTTGACCGGGAACTTGATCTTCTGATGCAAGGTCGAGGAGACTGCCCCAGCATTGTGGATCCAAGGACGACCTAGCAAGCAACTATACGAAGGACTGATATCCATCACATAGAATACGGTGTTAAAGGTTTGTGATCCAATCTGAATTGGCAATTCTACCTCTCCGAACATCGACCTCTTAGAACCATCGAAGGCTCTTACCACAAGATCGGAAGGCTTCAAGTTCAAACCTTCTACATCTAACCTTGACAGGGCTCTCTTGGGTAGCACATTGGGAGAGGAACCCGTATCCACGAGAACATGGGATAGCACAGTGTCTTTACACTCCACCGAGATGTGCAAAGCCTTGTTATGATCGCGTCCAGGTGGCGTCAAGTCAGAATCAGTAAAACCCAACTCGTTGCTTGCATGAACATTTGCAACGGTCCCTTTTAGTTGGTTCACTGAGATCTCGTGAGGCACATATGTAGCATTAAGGACCTTCAGGAGTGCCTCCTTGTGTGCCTCCGAACACAGCAGGAGTGAGAGAATAGATATCTTAGATGGCGCCTGAATCAACTGATCGACTACCTTATAATCGTTTTTCTTTATAATTCTCAAAAGTTTGTCCACATCCTTCGCAAAAGCAGGCTCAGAGCCAGCCTGTGGTGCAGAGGTACCCTCATTCACAACTTGCTTGCCTTTGGCCTTTGCCGCGGCGTCAGCACTATCAGGTTGGGTAACCAGTGGTGAGAACAGTCTACCACTTCTGGTGAATCGCCCAATTCCACCAACATTGTCCATTGCGGGATCTTTTATCTCAATTCCAAGTTCAGACTTCTGATCCTGCACCTCTTTTACTTTCAGTGGCTGCTCCATTCCATGATCATGCGTGTACACACTCCCCCCGTAATGCCAAGGAATAGCCCTTTCGCTGGTGAAAGGTAAAGGACCAGGGGTCGTGATGGTCATAGTGGATTGATGCGGTCGCACTGGTGGTACCGGTTGCGCTACTGGCGCACTGATCTGAGCGATCGGATAGAAAATTGTGATAGTGGCAACATCACAGTCATACTCAGAAATCTTATTTATTGAAGTACAAACATCTTAAACATCGGAATCAAGTTCAGCAAGTACATCAGAATCAAATACCATGTTTGGAATATCAGCAACAACATCAGAAAAATTAATTACATCATTGGGAATTACAAAATCAGCAGGAACAACATTTGTAAATTCTTCAGCATCTTCAGGAAAGAGAGGATCAACATCTGCATTCTCAACAACCCCTTCAACAACCCCTTCAACAAACCTTTGGGCAGATAAGTCTTCAGCTTGGAGGATACCATCGTCAAGCAAGGCCTGGATACCCTGCTGCAGCTTTACACAACCCCTACTCTGTGCAACACAACCCAAACAACCGCTCCCACAGCCGGGGAAAACATCTGCCTTTAGCAAGTATTCTTTGATTTCTAACAACGGAGTCTTCAGCTTCAACACCTCCTTGACTAATTTGACTTCTCCTTCAACCATGTTAACATTTGCTCTACCATGTTGTGGCATAGGATTGTTGACAACATTAGGAGCCGACGCAAAGTTAATGGCCTTTGAATCAATAAGGTCCTGAACTACATGCTTAAAAGCTTTGCAGTTCTCAATAGTGTAGCCAGGTGCCCCAGAGTGGAAATTACACCTAGCATTGGCGTCATAACCCACTAGAAGCCTGCTAATGGGAGGAGCCAAAGTGCGTAACTGCACGAGTTACAACTGTTGAAGGTTGGGAAGCAACTGGGCATACGACATCAGAAGAGTGTCGGAACGCCTATCCATCATCCTCTGTCTCTATTGATAAGCAGGTATGTTACCATGTTGTTGTTGGTATTGATTTTGTTGACGTTGAGGTTGTTGTTGTTGCACTGGTGCTGCAGCCGGAATGGTCACTACTGCAACATAAGGTTGTTGATGGTAATTCTGAAAGTTATTCCTCCAGTTACCCCTGTTCTGATAAGAAGATATGGCATTTGCATCCCCTTCTCTCCTCTTCTGTCCTTCTAAGAACAACTTCTTTGACCCCGAAGATGATCCAACCCCATTTTGGATCTTACATGTCTTCAAGTAGTTCTCCACCCTCTCACCGGTAGAGACCACATCAGCAAAATTCGAGGTGTTGCAACCCACCAGACGCTCCAAATAAGATCCAGGCAGTGTGTTCATAAACATGTTGGCCATCTCTTTTTCCAACATCGGAGGCTGAACACGGGAAACCAACTCTCTCCAGCATTGAGCATACTCTTTGAAGTCATCGTTGCTTTTGAGAGATAGATTCTGGAGCTGAGTCCTGTCAGGTGCCATATCCGTATTGTACTGATATTGCTTCACAAAGGCCTCAGCCAAGTCTCTCCAGCAGCGAATATGGGCTCTGTCTAGCCTCATATACCACTCCAAGGATGCCCCAGCTAGGTTGTCCTGGAAGAAGTACATGAGCAGCTTCTCATCATCAGAATACACGATCATCTTGCGGAAGTAAGCTTGTACATGAGTCTTCGGGCAAGATTTGCCATTGTACTTATCAAACACGGGGACTTTGAATTTTGGCGGAACTCTCACGCCTGGGACCAGCCCCAAGTCAGCAACATCCACACCAAGAGCATTCTGCCCTTCCACAACTTTCAACCTCTCTTCCAGTCTCCGAAACATAGGGTCCATACCATGGCCCATGCCAAAGTCCTCCTGAAGCAGGGGGAATTGATCCTCCTGATCATCATGGATGGGTTGTTGACCAAGGTTGCCATGTGGGATTGGGATAGGCCCTAGTCCATTGGGTCCATTAGCCTCTCCAGCGGGAGGATCAGCCACAACCTCCGGTTGAGTAGTAGGGGGATTCCCCTGTACCAACAATCTAATCTCCTGCTATCCCTGAGTCACTCCTTGGACCACTTCCATGAACTGATTCATGCGAATCCTCATCTCAGCGAGCTCTGCTTGTAAATCTTCCATTGCTCTCTGTTGATTCCTTCGGGTACCGTATCGGTGAATGCATGAGTCAGTTATCCTAATAATGGAATACCAAACAAGATGAGAATATTGCGGCGGAACCTGTTATGCAAGACATGCTAATGAATATGCAAATGCAATGACATGTTTATCAATTTCAAAGGGTATTCTACTCCTTGATTCCAGTCTCACATTAGATAAACAGTGTAAGAAAACCCCGACTAGAATCAAGAAGAAGATATAAACCCCTAGGAATAGATAAACATGATGCATGCAATGCTTATGATTTAATTTTTATATCAGAGGAACTTTAGAGTCTTATTTGCAAATTTTGGAAATATTAAACGTTTATCACATACGGAAATATCACGTTAATTAATATTTGGAAATGTTTTTACGCCAAAGAAGTACAGTCTTGGTAACCAAATATAATACAAGAGAGAAGGAAAATGAACATCCTATGGATCCCTAGAAGCAATCATCCAAAGCCCTCGAGACCGGAAGATAAGCTGCACGAAGCCTCTTCACCTCCCTCTCATAGGCTGCCTCCATATCTGCCTTCTCTTTGGCGAGTCGATCATGCTTCCTCTTCCAAAACTTGGAAGACTGAGGAAGTAGAGAAGTCAATGCGTCATCAGGATCATCAATAACCTGGTGCTCAAGGAACTCTATCAAAGCATCCTTCTCTCTGATCTGCTGGAGCAACTCCTCTCGTTCACGGATCCAAGCACGCGAACGATCTTTGTCTCTGTAAGACCCCAATTTTGCCCCTAAGATCCCTCATGGCATCATATCATATCATATCATCGCCTCAAGGATCATTGTGCACCTTTGCTTCCCTCCTAGTGGGTGGGTTATCATTGTGAGTGTGGTTCTTGATCACCAAGCATGTATTGCATTTGTATATCATTGCTTTTCATTTGTTTACTAACTAAAAGTACAAAAATATTGTCATCTAACATTGTTACTTGTAGATGAAGCAATTAGGTCAAATCAGTCAAAATCAGCCATTCAGCAATAAAGGGTGGCCATTCTTGAAGAATTTGGGCACCATGATCATTCATAAGAAGTTCATATGAGTTGTGACATCATTTTGAATCAAGATCTCAAGTGGAAGAGGCTTGGAATTCATCAGAACATGGCTCAGTCAACCAAAACCCTAGCAAAGTCAACTGTGGTCAACTGTGCATTTAATCAGGGATTTGATGGTGGGAAATGTTTTGAGAGGTCTTATCCATGTCCATATAAGCCTCATATAACATGTCAAACATCATCATTGAGGAATTGGAGGTCAGACAAAAAGTTTCCAAAAATAGCAAGTGACCTGTAATTTCCAACTGCCAAAAATGGAAAGGTCTTCTCCTCAACTTTACATCATCAAGCAAGATTCAAATCAAATTTTGTCCAACATGAAAGTTGAATATCTTGCTCGCACCTTTCCAAAAAGTCCAAGAACACCCATTTCTCATTTATGGTTGGCAAGTTATGATCAAATCATTTTCAAGAAAAGTTGAACTTCAAGGAGGCATAACTCTTGAACCATTTGGCCAAATTGAGTGAGGTTTCTTTGAGCAAACTCCATTTGACATGCTTTATCATAATCCATCATTACATTTCATCAAAAATCATCACATAAAAAGGTCATTTTTCAAGTGAACCATTTAAATTTTGGTGGGAAAAAAGCCATTTTGAAAAATACACATGATTTTCACTCCAAACCACTTCCAATAGCCTTAAAACAGAAATTTGGATTTTCTTCAACTAGTTTTCTACTGTTCCATTGGCTGCATGATCAAAAGGGCATTTTGGCCAAAGTGCATGAAAGATTCATTTTCACTAATCTCATTGGTTTTGGCTAAGCATGATTAGCAAGTTGGATTAACAGGAGTATATATTCCTAATCATAACAGAAAATCGAGATCACCAATCACAATCTCAGATCCAAACCAAAAATCTCTCAAATTCTCTCAAATTTTCTCAAACTTCTTCAACCTTTTCCATCGAATTTCTTGATTGCTCTTGCTTGCTTCTTGTTCTAACATTCATCTGTAAGCATTGTTGTGTTGAATTGAAGCCAGATCGTGCACAATCCAGGCCTAAATCGCAGCTGTTGAAGTAAGCTCATGTTCATGGCAGTTGGAGATTTCTTGAAGTTGGAGCATTGTTGAGCTAAAGCACATCACTCATTCATCTTCTGGAGCTTCATAGATCATCTGTTTTCAACTTCCTGGCCTTGATTCGCACGAATTCAACACTGTCTCTCCAGCAAGGTTAGAATTCGATCCTTCCAATTTGTGAAATGCTTGTGTGCATCTTGTATATTGTGGAACATAGGTCATTCTGAACTTTGGATCGCTTGATTTCATTAAGTATTGATGTAGTTATGCTGTTTTGAACTTGGACATATGAATCTTCCATGGCTCGATCCGTTTAACATGAGTAGAATTAGGTTAAATGAAAACTGGATATGTGATGTGTGATGTGTGATGATTCCATTGGTATGCTTCTCTTGGATTTCTGTGGAGTTTCGATTTTGAGATGATGAATCATGATGAACACTGTATGAAGGTTAGGGTTTACATTTCCAGGCCTGTTTTGATCCTCTCCCCGTGTTTCTGCATGCGCGTTTCTGTTTTTCACTCATGCGTTGGGCCACTTGTCACGATATGATTGGGGCTGCGTTTCTTTTAATGAAACGCAGCGTTTCATACAGGCGGCAAATTCAAATTGTTTCGCCTATTTACACAATTGCCATTCAGTCCATTTATTTCATTTTATTTTCAAATGCTTATTTCATTTCATAATCAATCTTCAAAAAATCATAAAAACTTCATGGATAATCCAAATTGAGTGGGAATATTTGCATTGATCTTCATTTTTCCTCTAGTTTTTTATAGGCATGATAGCAAAAGTTGTGCACGGCCTGTTTTTATTTTGGTCTAATGTTTTTGTTCATGTATGCTATTTGCCTATGCTTTACCATTTTACTGTGAAATAATGATGCTTGAACCTATGAACATGAAATTTTATATGCATGATCTAGACTCACGCCTGGTCATTTTGATATATGGTTTGCTAATTTTTCATTTCTGGATTGTGAGATATGATGTGATCTTTGGAGGTGTGACAATGTATGTCACACCATGTCTTGTCCATGTTCTTGATTTTATTTTCCATGCTTATGCTATGCCAATTGCCCTGGATTTTTGTATGCTAATACTTAGGGATGTCTAGTTTGCTGGTGATTTTTCCTGGAATTTTTGAATGCATTTTATATTTGTTTGAGAATTTCTCCCCTGTTTGACCAATTGTTGACATTTTGTGAGTCATGATATCATATGATTTGTGAAATCCTTGGTGTTTATTGGATGAATTTGAAATTTGGCATGTGTATTATAGACATCTTGAAGTTTTCCATGGCTTTGATTTCATTCATTTCTCATTTTTTATTTCTGTTTTATGATTGCTTGAAGTTGATGTATGATTTGTGGCCTTGTATGAGCTTGTATGAATATGCTTTGACTTGTTGATTTTAATTGACTTGCTTCCCTTTATCCAAATGCCATGAAATTTGGTGTGTTGCTCATTCAATGTGTTCTGTTTAAGCATGATTTTTCCTGGAATTTATTGAGCCATTTTGGTATTGATATGCTTGTGTTCATTCTGTTTACATCATTGAGTTCTTAACTTGCCTAGTTTGACATGATTTGCTTATGAAATGCAATTGATGAATAGTTTTGATATGAGACCAACTGGAATTTGTTCTTATTTTATAAATCTTGATTTTGATCAAGTTTCATGTTCTGTTTTAAGTATTTTCTCCTCCTTTGACCCTAGGCTTTGGCCTAAGGGTTCACTTCTCACATTTGAGTTTGATTTTCAGGTTTAAGAAGCAATTGCTTTAAGGAGATTAACTCAAGTTGATTGAGTTTGGTTTACTTGATTGTGATGAACTAACTTGGTTTGTTTTGTAGGATGCTAACTCATTTGATTTGAGTTTGTGCTTTGCACATGTAATTGATTGTGTTGACTGTTGGCTCTTATCTTGTCTGTTTTGACTTTGTGACTTGAATACTGATTATATTTGATTGATTTCAGGTACCATAGTTGCTTTAGTTCCTTTGTGAACTTGCTATTGCTTTGCTTGATAGCATTAGCATTGAGGTAGAATCTCTTGTCTCCATGTAGTCTGGAAGACCTGGCTTGTTACTTAGCCAGGCACCTGTCTGAAGTCCTCCTTAAGAGGCAATGTTTGTGATTGTTTAATTTTTGTCCCCAAGCAGGTGAAGTCCTTTTAATAAGGCAATTGGTAGACAAAAGAGATGTATAGTCTGTCTCCTACTATTCTGTGAGTCACTCATCTTGCTCACACCACATGTGTTGATGCATAGTGAGTAAAAGCCCAAGATCTATCGAGTCATTAACTTGTGGAGAGAGTTCCAGCTTTCTGAACTCCCACACCTTCTGATATTCTATGCTCTCCCTGACCTGGGATAAGAGTGATGAGGCACACACCTCATATCCTTTCATCTGCTTCACCTTGGCTCTCAATGTCAAGGTTAAGAGCACCATTTACCCTATTCCAGTTGACTTTTAAGTCTAACCCTTTGATTGAGCCTAATTGTTTGGTTATAATGGGTGCTAAATGACTTTGTGTGATTGATTGATTACTTCATATGTACATGTTTGCTTGCATACCTTTGTGCATTGATCATCATTAATTGTTCATTATTGCATGATCATCACTTCATATCTATGTGACTTGTTTGTTTGCCCATTGAGGAATCAGCTATAAGTCCATTCTTTGGCCTCTGTTCCTATGATGTGGAAGGGACTGAGTGTAAGACCATTTCATTTGGCTACTCATGTCCATTGCCTAGTGCTTGTTTGTTCGTAGTATGTGAGGATACAATTATAAGTCCATGTTGTTGGCATTTGTATTTCCTATGATCATTTGTTGGAGATTAGAGTAAGCCCAGATAGATTGGCATCTGACATCCACTTTGTTGGTTTGTGTTCGCTTTGTGAGGATACAATTGTAAGACCATGTTGTTGGCATTTGTACTCCTATGATCATTTTTTGGAGGTTGGTATAAGTCCAAATAGATTGGCACCTGACATCCATGTTCCATTTTGCTTTGTGAGATTGGAGTAAGACCATTTATTGGCTTCCGATATCATTGTTGTGTTTTAGGAGATTGGTGTAAATCCATTTATTGGTATCCGGTATCCGCTTTTGTTTGTGAGATTGGTATAAGTCCATTGATGGCATCCGGTATCACCTTGCCTTTATTTTTACTTGCTTTGTTGCCTCATTCCTAAGGACAGACTTGAATCATCTTCTATATGATCTCAAGAGGTGAACCTTTCTGAGAAGTTTTACACTCCATTCTCCATACCCTCTTTGTCCTAAACCTTTTCACACTTTGCTTTCAAAAACTTTGACTTGTTGTGCAAACATTCTCATTTCTTTTCAAATTAGAAACCTGGACCATAAGTCCTTGACTTTTCAAATTTCACATTTCATAACACTTCTTTGAATCAATCCTAATCATACCTTGACCATATTTTGTGAATACTCATAATCAATTAACTTCACCCATTCAAATGTTTTGTGGCTTTGTCCATTGTTAATATGTTTTCATGCATTAGCCTTAGGTTTTAATTACCATAGTGGTTGATGTAAATCTTACCTTATCCTTAGTGAGTTGATTGTAAGTCTTCCATACTTATTATAGGGTTAACCCCTCACTAGTATGTTGAAGCCGTCCTCGCATGGTGGATTGTTGATTCAGGTTGAGTTTTCTCCCATTGGTAATGAAAAGCCTTAATGCTTGTGTTTTAAAATGAACTCACTAATTTTTGGAAATCTTTTAGCCGAACTACGGCGTTTTGATCCTTACCTTTAATGGAAGGTACGTAGGCAACGGGTTCATCCGTTCAAACACAAAAATAATAAAATGTACATTCTTTTCTCATCATCCCATTCATGTTTGCGCAATATGTCTTAAACAAATAAACATTTTTATACAACAAGTGTGAAAAGGGCTCCCTAGGAGTACCTAGGACGTGATGGGTGTCTAACACCTTCCCATTGCGTAATTTACCCCTTACCCAGTTTCTCTGATCTTTTTCATTAGTTTTCTACGTGTAAAACTTCTTAGGTTTTTGTTCGCTTTTTAACCAGTCCTAAGGATAAATAAAAGTGCGGTGGCGACTCGATTCTTTGTATGCTTTGCTTATGGTTTAATCAATAAATCATATAGCGACGAATACACCGCTACAGTCTCTCAACTCCTCTACTCCTTGGCTAGGGAGGGTTGAAGGCCCAGCCACAACCAAAGGTGTGGGTCTTGGATACTCATAAGGCATGAGGTACTCGGAAGCTCTCCTCCTAACCCAAGAGGTATGGGGTTCCAAAGCGATACAGTTCTTCGGACCTAGCTCCTTCCTTTCTTTCTTATGGATCTTGTGCCAAGCGCGGACCATCCTGCCCTTCAAGCCTTGGGGATCTTTATCCTCCTGAAAGAACACACCCTCTAACAGAATGTTATTGGGTTTATCCTTTAGGGGGAACCCAAGCTGACGACGTGGCAAAATAGGGTTGTAGTTAATTCCACTGCATGTACCAAGAAGAGGTACATTGGAGAATTCACCACAAGAGTCGATAATCTGCACACCATCATATACACGGTTGTACCAAAAGATATCATCATTAGTGAGAGACATAAGTCTCGTGGACCACCGTAGACATCCTTTGTTCTCCTTGAAGGCGAGTGTCTGAGGCAAGTGCGAAATAAACCACTTGTATAATAGAGGAAAACAACACACAATGGTACCACCGCCCTTTGCATTCCTCATATGCAAAGAGAAATAAGTGTCACCCAACAGAGTAGGAACGGGATTAAGAGTAGAGAAAATCCTAATGGCGTTCACATCCACAAACTTGTCGATGTTGGGGAATAACACTAGCCCATAGATGAGAAGTACAAATATGGCCTCAAAGGCGTCCTCACTCATGGCCTTCCCAAACATAGTAGCTTAATCAATGAGGAAATCAGACGGGAGACCTTGAATTCCACCTTTGGTAGTCATATGAGCACCAATAATAGATTCATCTATACGCAACAGATCAGCAATCTCTTGAGAAGAAGGAACTCTCTCCAAGCCACTTAACAGCAACTGGTCTAGGATAGGTATGCCCACAAGATAGGCATACTCCTCAAGCGTGGGCCAAATCTAGAAATCCGGAAAAGTGAAGCAACGGTACAAGGGATCATAGAACTGCACCAACACACTCATTAGACCTTCATCCACTTGAGTAGCCAGAATAGACAGAAGCTTCCCATGACGAGCCTTGAATTCCAAGGGATCTAATACATAGGATGTCAAACTCCTTAACTCTTTCAAGTCGGGTTGTCTGAAACTGTACTTCTTCGTATTCCTTCTTTGCTTATCCATGTCTGAAAATTTGCAAATAGACCTCTTAAGTTCCTTGAAAGTTTTCTCATTGTTGATGATATGGATGTGTATGAATGCATGAATGCATGGATGCAAAAATCACACTCAAGGATCAAGCAAATCACACCACATAAAGGTCATGGGATGGATCAAGTCATCCTTAATATCAATCATCAATTTTGGTGGATTATGGTTTACACCTTATCAACACCTAAGTTCCATTGATATTAAGGATACACAAGAACGGATCAACCACGAATCAAGGGTTTGTTGCGAGTCGCGAGCATGGAGTCTTGGTTAAGAACCACCCAAAGGGAGTGTACTATGGTTAAACCTGACAATCATGTTCTACAAGAGGTTCCCATAGTCATCATCCCATCTTTCAGATATTATCGGATAAACGACTACTCGTATTCCAAAAATATTCTCAAGAGAGACTCTTATGAGTGTAGTATCGCGTAACAATCGTATCAAATCTTACACTTGAAAGATCTTCGCACTACGTCCTAAAAATAGGCCAAGATGGGCGTGGTAAACTAAGGTCCTTGGCTTCTAAGGCATATATTGGAAAGAGTAATGGCTAACCACGACTACTCGTGTGACATTATTGATCCCAACATAACCTCCACCAAGTGAATGGGCTTGCAAGTCAACTTGCTAAGGAATAACTCCACACAAGTCAACAAGACTATGCCATTCTCCTATCCTAAGTGCACTCGAGTTTGGGTATAGAGCTCATCTCACGAAGATCACCAAGCATACAAGGAATTAATATTCAAACAATTCAATCATTACATACAATACAGTAATCCCAAATTGCACAAAAATATGTCACAAAGCAATATACCATACAATACAACAAATATGAAAAGTAGGCAAAATCCACTAGGCAAATGATATTCCCCAGCAGAGTCACCACTTTTCTGTAGCGGGGTATTCGTTACCATTAGAGATATTGACTAAATCCAAGGTAAACCATACAAGTCGAGTCGCCACCACACTTCTATTTATCCAAAGGAATGGTTAGAAAGCGAACAAAAACCTAAAAGTTTTATCGAATCAAAAACTAGTAAAAATGTCAGAGATCTGGGTAAGGGGGTTGGTTATGCAATGGGAAGGTTTTAAGCACCCAAAACATCCTAGGTACTTCTAGGGAGCCCTTTTCATAAGTGTTGTTCTAGTCTAAAGGGTGTAGGTATATCTAAAGTACTATTTACTAAAAGGAAGGTTAAAATAAAATGACTCGCAAGGATGTCGCATCCACTGCCTACGTATCTCATCTGAGTATGAGAATCAAAGTCTTCGTAGTTCGGCTACCTATGGGTTAAAGAGAAGTGTGCTCGGTAAGACGTCACGTCTTATGCCTACGTATCTCATCTGGAATGAGAATCAGAGCAAAACGTAGTTCGGCTAACTAGGGGTTAAGGATTGCCATCTGAACATGGACTTACAAAAGAGGACACCAGCTGTGTCAAAGGAGGGTGGGCAGTGTGTTCAACGTCCTAGCAGTAGGTGTCGCAGCTCGCTGAATCGAGTCTTAGGCAGTTACCTCTTTGCAATAGAACAGACTGACATGCCACAAGATCGGAGACGTACGGAAGGTCTAAAAGTGGGGAAGCTCTGCTCTAGAGTTGTCATGCAATATGGACCTATGTGTTAGGATTTACAAAGGGGAACATTTACCTAATGTTAGCATGCAAAGAATAAGGGAATTCTACCTATGTTATCATACAAAGGGTTCTACCTAATGGATGCTACCTAAACGGAACAAGAGTCGAAGGATGGAGCGCGGAGAGGAGTTACGGATAAGGGTAGATGGCGATGCCGGAGGCAATCGACTTACAGGTAGATGGCGATGCCTGAGGCAATCGACTTACAAGAGGATGGATGATTGCGTGCTGGTTTTGTTATGTTTTGAAAATGATTACTCGACGTTGGATCGAGCTTTTGATCTTATTTTGAAATGGTTATTGGATGTTCGTTTTAATTCTTGTATTAAAAGGTGACTAAAGAAATAAAGAAATAAATATTATACACTTTATGGGAGAGGGGTACATTTGTTATGAATGGGGATCGTTCATGGCGAACAAACCATAAGAATATATGCCTCGTACATCATACAAGTAGTCAACAGTTATCAATCAGATCGGATAAATAAACAATATATAATCAAACCAAATAATCAAATAATGGAGCATTTAAACAATGCATGGGAGTATGAGCATATTAAATAATCAAGCAATAGAAAGCATGAATGAGAGAAACAAGTATAAAAGATAACAGATGAATCAAACAGATGAAAATATGCACACGGAGGGTCCACTGAATAATTTAATCAGGAAATGAGGTAAGGACCAAATAAAATCAAGGTAAAATGCCTCCAATACATGGCATATGAGATGAACAAGGGAGGATCAAAAGATCTCTTCAATTGCCATAAGCAATCCCTAAGTCAAACATCGATCATAAAGAAGTCAACTAAAAATTCAAGTCAACTTAAAAAATAACAAATAAATAGCAAATTAATCAAGAAAATCATGAAAAATTAAACTAAATGAGGTGGGGTCAGGACATCATCATCCCCAAAAAAGATTTTAAAAATAATGAAAATTGGCACGTGAATTATTTAAAACAAAACATAGGTCAAACCAAAAGTCAATTAATAAGACTAGGTTAGAAATAAATCAAGAATAAATAGTAAATTAATCAAGAAAATTATGAAAAATTAAACTAAATAAGATGGGGTTAGGACATCATCATCCCCCAAAACGATTTTAAAAATAATGAAAATTGGCACGTGAATTAATTAAAACAAAACATAGGTCAAACCAAAAGTCAATTAATAAGACTAGGTTAGAAATAAATCCAAAATAAATTGAAAATGTGAAATAAAATTCTAAGAAAAGGTCAGGTTGATGATGAGACAGTGGTCAACCTTCATCCCAAAACTAAAATGCTAACAATAATTTTAAGTCATAAAAATAAAATCAATAAAAAAAGTGTGTTAAAATGGACTATTTAGAATAAATAATTAAAATAAAATATTAATATTAAAAAAATACGAAAATAAAAATTATATAAAATTAAATAAAACATTAAGAAAAGTTAAAAATATTTTTGGTTAATTTTATGGATGAAGAAAATATTTTAAATAAGAAAAAGAAATATGAAAATGGAAGGATTAATGGTGATGAACATGGTAAGCAAGCGTAGATATATCAAAACATGGCCATGGAAGAGATGATTACCTAATGGAAAATAGAAGTGAAATGGAATATGATATGTGATGAAGCTTTGCCTCCTTGCCACGAAATTCTAATGCCCCTTTAGGGTTAGGGTTTCAGCTTCTTAAATAGGGTGGATTAGGTGTTCTCATGGGCTTTTTAATAAGTGATTTATCCATAAGAATAAAGTGTGAAGTGAGGTGTAAAATATTGTTATTTTGGGTCAAACTTAAGTGAATGGATGTCCAATGCATGGCCAAAAGAGGTAAAAAAACGTGACTGGTTTGTGCAGCATGCTTAGAAAATCTGATTGGGCCAGCCAGACCCAAAATCTGCCTAGAAAATCAAGTCATGGTGCCCACTTTAAATGAATGTATCTCTCAAACCATGGATCCAAACGAGATGATTCCAAAAGTATGTGAAATAGGACATGGCAAGGTACAATTGTTGTGAAGAAAGTATTTTCAAATAATTCCTTGAAGTGCAAGAAAACTGGCATAGAAGTCTTGACAAATTTTGAAGATTTTGGACTTAGAAATTTTTCTAAGTGTCCTAAAAAAATATCTCACTTTGACTAAGCATAACTTTCTCATTTCTAATCCAAATGGAGCAAACTTTATATATCTAGAAATATTGGAACAATAGGAACAAATTTCATGTTGGAGACATTTTAAAATGGAGTTTTTATCTTGATGCAAAATGGGCTTAAAATGAGTGCAACGATCATGAAAACTTGCCCTAAATGGAAAGTCAACCATTTCCAAATTAAGTAACTTTTCCAATTCCTGATTAAATGATGAATTCATGATCCAACCTTGATCAAATTTCACATGTAGGATCCCCTAGGCATGGATTTTGAGATTCCACTCTCAAAATGTTAGGAGTTGACTTTTCTGACCCCACAGTTGACTTTTCCCAAACTATTTGATTCCCGATTCCATTGATCAATTGAAGCACTTCTAGCTCAAATAAAGAGTTGATTTTTTGTATGTAGACCCTTGTGGACATATGGAGGGCCATGGAAAAGAGTTTAACCCAAAGAATCAGAAATAAACTGATTTTATACCAAATCCTAGTTTTAGGGCAAAATGATCAAGAACTGATTGCACTGATTGCCAATGGATCTTTCTGAGATAATTGTGAATCTTCCTAGGACAATATGCCTCTCTAATCATGACATGGATGAGCTCCTCTACTTCCAACCAAACATTGCTTGTTGCAGGTAGCCATGAAACCCTAATTTCTGATTAAATCCAGATGAACACTCTGATAGCTTTGAATCCTTCACTAATGAACTGAGGACCATAATAAGATACTTGGACCCCCTTGAGACCCTTGAGACTTGTATACTTAGAAAATGAAGTTCAATTCTCAATCTTGCTTTGTGTGGGCTCCTTCTGTTAAGGAGTGATCGATCAAAACCTGATCTTCATGTCACTAATGCAGTATGCAATGAGTATGACCTAGTATGATGCTAATGAAGTGTGAAACATAATCCCACGCTTCCAGGAAAAATGAAGGGTAAATTTTGGGGTATTACACCCCACATGTTATTATTCTTGTCCAAATACCAACCATCACAGAGATCTCTCACCGAATCTTTACTATTATTTTTCATAAACACGGGATCAAGATTAAGTTGCTCCCTTCTATCATCATCCAACTCTTTCTCAATCACCAAATTCTCATTCAAACCATTAGCAATCTCTACTACTATTTCTTCTTCATTATGAGGGCTTGTTTTTTTATAAATGCTTCTCATTAGCATTAATGTGATTCTCTGCCTAAATGTTCACAACAAACTCATCATTCTCTATGTCATTCTCAAAAGTATGATTTTTTGCTATATTAAAATCTACAAAGTCATGATTCACTATGTCCTTCTCTATGACATTTACATAGACATCATTCTATATATCCTTCACACTGTCATTAGTCAGTATAGCTTCTTTTGACTTTTTATGCGTGTATCTTGTAGATTCTTTAACCATAGACTTTTTAACATTCTTGTCTTTCAACTTTCAACATTTATCAATACTATGACCAACACACAATGATCACAATAAAATGTAAACTCTCATATTCTAATTTAATATTTAATATTAATATATGATTTTTTCTTTTGAAAATAAGAAATTATATATATCCAAAACAATTTGTACAAAGCGACTCAAAGAGTTCAGCTAAACAAACCAAAAACGACTTGCTCCCGCACCACCTATCGCAAAAGCAATTAAGCAATATACTTATGAATGTTTGGTTTCGTCCAAATTCTGTGAAGAATGACATCTATAGTATTTTTCTCTATACTTGTATTGCTATTACTAATGTTGTATACTCTTTCATTCATATGTTTCTAACACTCATAAACGGTTTCCGCTAGCAAAGTTCTTATAATCTTGACTCTCTAATATTTGCTCTTACTAGCATTAATCACCCACCACAGATCCCAACCCTGCGGTTCATCATCCATATTTATCCAATTCAACATCATATCTCATAGAGCAAAATATTAAATAATTTTTATTAATTATTAATATATTAATTATTACCATATATTATAGTGAAAAATATTAATTAAAAAAATTATTGATTTATAAATATCAACAATTTATTTACATTAATATATTATAAAGAATATAAAAAAAATAGTTATGTCAAAAATTGAATCAACAATATTAATATTAACTTACAAATGTTGTAAGTACTAAGAATTTTTTTCCCCGTACTAGTGAATAGTATCTTTATATGTTTTTGCCTGTTATCAAGTGAATTGTAATCATGAGAGCCGAGCCAAATAGTATTAAGTAAATGTTCAATTAAAATACTCCCTCCGTTCCTTTTTAACTTTCATTTTTTAATAAAAGTTTTATTTCTTTCTATTTGTCATTTTCAAAGTTCAAAGTAACATTAAATGTTGATTTGTCAAAACTACCCCTAATTATTTATTAAAGAGATAGAAAAAGACAAATGAGTTAATAAATAACCAATGATATTATAGGTAAAAAGATAATCATTACTTTAAAAGTAGTAAAAGTTATTAGCTTTATTGGTATACGGAAAAAATTAAAAAGAGACAATTAAAATGGAACGGAGGGAGTAATTGTTAATATTAAATGAAGATTAATTTATTTAGAGATAAAATTTTACAAAATATGATACTATGTTTTTTATCTAGTAGTCAAGTGTCTAAATTTTAACCCATTAAAATAAATGTGTGATATCTTCGATTGAAACCTACAACACTACAATAATGAATAATAAAATGAATCCAATTGATCGGAATGCTTATTTTTGAGACGGGATAAAGTTTTAAGATCATATTATATTATATTTTCTTGTCCCGTCTTGTTATTTTTCTTGAGCATTATAGAATAATAATGAATTTTTGCCACTTTTAAACATTATGAGTGTAATGCATATGGATTTGCCCCATCCTATTTTTTAATTAACGAATCAAAATTTTACTAGACCACTTGTTTGTTATTAAACAACTTCAACGGTGTTAAATATTTGTGGTTATTATTATTACTATGTGTTTCTATTATTAGGAATATGATTTGGTATATAGTCTCCACTTAATAAAGACTTGTAACGTGGTGACTTCTATTTTAAGTTTTTCTATTTTTAAGTCAATTGTAATGCTATATATATAGCAAACTCTTATTCCGAATAATAACAAGGCATTCTCTCATTGAGTTTAGTTTTATAAATCCACTTAACTCCAATTGGTTTGATTCCATTTGGTAAAATAGTAAGCTCCCAAGTCTTGTTCTTTTCTATTGATTCAATTTCCGCCTTCATTGCGTCTCTCCACTTATTGCTCTTTCTAGCTTCCTCAAATGAGAGTGGATCATCTTCTGTAAACATCATCATTGCATTCAAGTTATCTTCATCATATAAGCTTCAACTTGTGCACGCAGATATATGTGGACACATTAAATTAGAATCAAATAGCAACAAAAGGTACTTCCTAAGTTTTATAGATGATTTTACTCGTAAGACATGGATTTACTTCTTACATGAAAAATCAGAGGCTTTTGCAATGTTCAAAAATTTTAAAGCTAATGTTGAAAAGGAGTCTGGTGCATATATCACATCTTTGAGAACAGATAGAGGTGGTGAATTTACCTCAAATGAGTTTGAAGAATTTTACAAAGTTCAAGGCACAAGCAGACAGTTGACTGCAACCTATACTCCTCAACAAAATGGAGTTGCTGAGAGAGAAAATAGGACGATTATGAACACGGTGCACTTTATGTTGGTTGAGAAGAAAGTTCCTAAAATGTTTTGGCCCGAAGCTGTAAAATGGAGTGTGCATATTCTTAATAGATGTCCTACATTAGCTGTACAAAACAAAACTCCAGAAGAGGCATATAGTGGTGTAAAACCAACTATTAATTACTTTCGAGTTTTTGGATGTGTGGCTCATGCACATATTCCAGATCAAAAAAGAAGCAAGTTAGATGATAAGAGCAAGAAATGTGTTTTTCTATGAGTAAGTGATGAATCAAAGGTCTACAAATTATATGATCCACTTTACAAGAAAATAATCATTAGCAAGGATGTGATTTTTGAAGAAGATGTATGTTGGAACTGGGACAACAACAAAGATGTTTTAGAATGGAAAAATAATTATGAGAATGACATTCAAGAGAGGGGCAAGAATGGCAATGAAGAGGGGAACAACAATGGCAATGAAGAGGGCGGAAACAATGATGATATAACAAATTTCATTGAATCTAATTCATCTTCTAGTGAATCACACGAGGATGAACCACCAAATATGGTGGAAGAGAGGGTACGAAGAGCACCTTCTTATTTGGCAGATTATGAAACTGGTGAAGGCTTATCTGATGAAGATAACTTGAATGCAATGATGATGTTTACAGAAGATGATCCACTCTCATTTGAGGAAGCTAGAAAGAGCAATAAGTGGAGAGACACAATGAAGGCGGAAATTGAATCAATAGAAAAGAACAAGACTTGGGAGCTTACTATTTTACCAAATGGAATCAAACCAATTGGAGTTAAGTGGATTTATAAAACTAAACTCAATGAGAATGGAGAGATAGATAAGTACAAGGCGAAACTAGTGGCGAAGGGGCATGCACAACAATATGGAGTTGACTACACTGAAGTATTTTCTCCAGTGGCCAGATTGGATACCATTCGATTGATACTTGCTTTGGCTGCTCAACACAGTTGGGATGTTTTACAGTTGGATGTAAAGAGTGTATTTCTTCACGGTGAACTTAATGAAGAGGTATTTGTGAAGCAACATTAGGATATGAGAAGAAAGGTGAAGAAGAAAAAGTTTACAAGCTGAAAAAGGCATTGTATGGCCTTAAGCAGGCACCAAGAGCATGGTATAGCAAGATAGAAGCATACTTTGTTCGAGAAGGTTTTGAAAAATGTTTTTGTGAACATACATTATTTACAAAAGCAAAGGAAGGAAACAGGTTTTTAATAGTAAGTCTTTATGTTGATGATTTAATATATACCGGGAATGATAGGAATATGTGTGAAGAATTTAAAAATTCAATGATGATAGAATTTGACATGTCTGATTTGGGAAGGATGCGGTATTTTTTAGGAATTGAGGTGATACAAAATCCAAATGGGATTTTTGTTTGTCAAAGAAGGTATGCTCATGAAGTCTTAGTGAGATTTGGAATGAATAATAGTAATTTAGTGCAAATCCTATTGTGCCAGGAATAAACTTATCAAAGAATAATGAAGGAAGAAAAGTTTATGCAACTTTATACATGAAGATGGTTGGCAGTTTGATGTATTTGACTGCAATAAGACCTGATTTAATGTATGGAGTAAGTCTCATTAGTAGATTTATGTCTTGTCCAACTGAATCTCATTGGCTTGCAGCAAAAAGGATACTAAGGTACCTCAAAGGTACAATCGAGTTGGCTATTTTTTACAAAAAGGGAGGCAACTCAAACTTGGAGGCATACACTGACAGTGACTTTGCTGGTGATTTGGATGACCGAAGGAGCACTTCTGGATTTGTTTTCTTGCTTGGTTCTGTAGTAGTGTCTTGGTCCTCTAAAAAACAACCTATTGTGACATTGTCGACTACTGAGGCTGAGTATGTAGCTGCAACATCGTGTGCTTGTCAATGTCTTTGGTTAAGGAGGGTGTTAGAGAAGCTTGGTCATAAAGAGAAAATGAGCACTATGATTTAATGTGATAATAGCTCTACAATAAAGCTTTCAAAGAATTCAATTTTTCATGGTAGAAGCAAACACATTGATATCAAATTTCATTTTTTGAGAGATTTAGTAAAAGATGGAGTTGTGGAATTAAGCTACTGCAATTCTCAAGAACATGTTGCAGATATAATGACAAGGCCTATAAAGTTAGATCAATATTTGAAACTCCGTAAGATGATGGAAATGATTGAAGCTTCAAAAATAAACTAAATGCATTATGCATATAGTTTAAGGGAGGGAATGTTAAATATTTGTGGTTATTATTATTACTATGTATTTCTATTATTAGGAATATGACTTGGTATATAGTCTCCACTTAATAAAGGCTTGTAACGTGTGACTTCTATTTTAGTTTTTTTTTTATTTTTAAGTCAATTTTAATGCTATATATATAACAAACTCTTATTCCGAATAATAATAAGGCATTGTCTCTTATATTTTATATAATAGTTATTAGTTTTTAACAAACCGGACTAAAATGTGTCACATGTATTTAATAAAAGCTAAAAAATAATAATAAAATAATAGATAGTACTTAAGGTACCACTATTATACTGCATGTTCTATATTTATATAATTTAAACCTTTTTATTTTCACCAACCTATGTGAACTATATTCATTCACACTTTTAGAATCAAAATTAATGAAATAACATGGTTTAAATATTTAAAATATGACAAAGGATTCCACGTTACTAAATTGTTGAGTTTTTTCCCTCAAATAATCATTTTTCCTACTAGTATATTCATCTTTCTATCATAATTTTTGATTTATTTATGTTTCAAATAAAAAATTTGAGTGTAATTAACACTTCCTGTTATATTAGAATAGAATTGTCAATTGAATTTGTGCTATGTAATTTTAAAATTTTATTTATGTTGTTTTCTATTGATTTTCTTATAAAAAAATATGTTTTATTTTTGCAAGTGCACATAAAACGTAAATAAAATAAAATAATTAATAAAGAGATTCTGATTCAATTGAAACGTGTTTCGTAAGTATTTTTTCCTTTCATATTTGATGTTTTCTAGAGTTTTTCTATAAAAATTTATGTTTTATATTAGATAAAATGTTACACATATAAATCTGCAGAAAAGATCCAATCTAAAATAAAATCTAAAAAGTAAAATAAATAAAATTTAAAAATTACATAATGTCAATTTAATTGACATCTCATATTTAAATATGAGGACAATCATTAATTATCCTAAACAATCCATATTTTTTATTTGAAATGTGAGTATATTAAAAATTACGATGGAAAGATAAGTATATTGATACTAGGGTTGGAAAAATGGTTATTTGGAAAATAAATTCAAAATTCTTAGCCACATCATTTAAAAACTCACATCTCATCAAATATATGTGAAAAATCTAAAGAGTCGAAATCAAAGATCTAAAAATAAAGAATCCAAAGTTTCAATTAATCCAAACATATAAGAATATATAGGCTACAATCCAAACTATAGAACAAGCAAACCTATAGGAGATGGACAAGTCTAAATAGGATGGAAGAAGTTGTCAGTAAAGGGAACAAAACAGCAGCATTAATACAACACCACTGGATGCTCTGTACATTTTGTCTACTTCACTCCATGAAACGTCCCTTTTTCAACAAAACATTAAGTACACCTTTCTAATTTACTTTCAAAAATATCCAAAAAAAATTAACTTTAGTTAATTAATTATTTGCAGTAAACTCGTGATCTATTTTGGGCTATATAGTACACTGCTGCTCCATTATCAATCAATGATACATTTGCATGTATGGCCCCTAGACTACTACACGTTACTTTGTCACTTGCTTAATAACTAATAGGGTAAAAATAATACAAGTCCTTTAAAAGTTGTTCACCTATAAGTAGAAGTTTGTGTATTTATTGAACTCTTAGATATAGAGTAGTACTTTTTTTTCGACTAGAGAATCATACAAGTACCAATAAAGTAGAAACAGTGAACCATTACAGCTTTAATCCTTAACCTCAACCAAATGAACGGAAAAATATATATATATATATATATATATATATATATATATATATATATATATATATATATATATATATATATATATATATATATATATATATATATATATATATATATATATATATATATATATATTATTTGTGCATAAGGTAAAAATGATGAAAATAAAAGAAGAGAGAGAAGAGAGAATAATAAACTTCCACTACTCTACTAAAACGGTTACAACAAAATAGTTGTACACACACTGCACTATAATACTTAATGGATACAACTATTGACAACTACAATACTATATATACACAAATAATGATGTCACGTAGGCAAAATACTAAAATACTGAATTACCCTTTAACATCATCCCTTAATTCAGGATTTAACTATACAAAACTAATAACACCAATTTCATCCCTTAAGTGGAGAAATTGATTAGTTAGTTCTGAGTGCTACCGTGCATAACTTCTAGCACTCCATTCTGAACCTGACTTCTCAGAAAATGATACTTAATCTCAATATGCTTGCTTCTTCCTTGCAGCACTGGGTTCTTGGCAAGATTGATTGCAATCTTGTTACCAATCATCAACTTCAGATGCTTAATTATCTTGATCTTCAGATCCTGCAGTAAATTCAGAAGCCAAATAACTTGACATGCAGCCACAACACCTGCAATATATTCATCTTCACGGGTTGACAAAGCAACAACTGATTGCTTCTTGGAACACCAAGAAATAGGACTTCCAAGGTACTTAAACAAATATCCAGAAGTACTTCTTCTATCAACTTTGTCTCCACAACAATCAGAGTCTGAGTAACACATCGGCTCTGACTTGGTCTTTTCTCCAGAAGGGAACAAAACTCCATACTTCAGAGTTCCCTTAATATACCTCAAAATCTTGACAACAACTTAGTAATGAGACCACTTTGGTTTACTCATGAACCTACTAATCATTCCAACTACATAGCAAATGTCAGGTCTGGTATTACACAAATACCTCAGAGAGCCAACCAACAACTTGAAAGTTGTAACATCTACATCATCCATTTTAGAATCAAAATCCAATTTGTGATCTGTCTCTGCAGGTGTGACAACAACTTTACAACTCAGTAGCTCGAATCTCATCAGAAGCTCAAGTTCATATTTTCGCTGATGCAAAAAGACACCCTTCTCATAATACATAAACTCCATCCTTAGGAAATATGTCATCTTTACTAGATCTATTATCTCAAACTCATTCATTAGCATCTTCTTGAACTTAGCTATCACGCGTTCACTACTCCTTGTTAGCAATATGCAATCAACATTGAGACATGTCATAATCATATTGCCTTCATAAGTATGCTGAACATAAACGTCATACTCCATCTCACACTTTTTGAATCCTTGGGCTTGAAAAATGAATAAATTTTCAGATTCCAAACTCTAGGAGCTTGTTTTAGTCCATACAAGACTTTATGCAACTTGTACATCATCCTTTCCTGATTCTTTTTCTTAAATCCAAGAGGTTGTGACACATATCCTTCTTGCAATGGACCGTTAAAAAATGTAGATTTCACATCCAGATGTGTCATACCCTAATTTGTATCCCTAAGATCCCATATATCATTGACATCCTTGCACACAAACAAGGTCACATCTTGATCCTCTCCCCTATTCATATTTGAGTTTGCTTCTTGCGGGGATCACCAAGCACCTATTTGTTGATGTTTTGCCTTTTTGTTTATATGATTAATTGTCTATCTAACCACTAATCAAAATAGAAAAAATATGTTTTATTTTCCTTAAGTTTATTATGCAAGGTAGGGATTTTGAATCAAGAGCATCTCAAAGTTTTGTTGCTTACTTCTCAAGGAAAGTCAAAGGTTCATGTGTTTATTTCCATGCCTTCTTCAACAAGCAACTTCAAGCTTTGAACAATCTAATTAAGAGGCAATCAAGTACACCTTATTTTGAGTTCATATGATCACCCATGTGCTTTGAAATACAAAGAAATTCCAAATACACAAGCTTGTTCCAAGTGGTTTGGCCAAAAAGTCAACATTTGAAGTCAAAGTTCCAAGGATCACAACTCCTTGAATTCTCAACATTTTTAATGCTTTTTTTTTGCATATGACTCTTCTAAAAATCCTCTACAACTTCTATTTACATGACAATATACAATTATGCTTGGAGGATCATCAAATGTTTGGAGACATTATAGGTCATTTGTGGACTTAGTGAAATTTGACCTATTTTCAAGTGACTTTTTCTCAACTTTCAAGGTTCATAACTTCTTCAATTTTCAACATTTGAGGCTGATTTTTGTTTGCACAATGTCATTTGTGATGCCCTCTACAAGTTTGCTTCAATTATCAAGGTAAAATATGCTTGGAAGGCCATGGGATTCATTGAGACATTATAGGTCATTTTCAGCCATGGAACACTTGAATTTTTCTAAGTTATATGATCAGTTTTTCATGCCAACTTCAAAATGACATAACTTTATGCTCAAACATCCAAATGCAACCTTTCTTGGCACATTGTAATCTTTGCTATGATATTAACACATTGCAAAAAGAATGGGATCAAAAAGCCTCTTGAATAGGATGCCCCATTGGGTTCAACATGGTGACTTGGAACTGAAGAAATTGCCATTGCCCGAATTTTGAACTTCACTAATCTCAATTCCAAGCCAAATTAGCACTCACGTTTTGGACCTAAACATGTTTAACCAAGTCTCTAGAAGTTAATTGACCCGTGAAACACATCATTTGGCTGAGTTTTGATGGATTGCAAGTCACATTTTTTCTTACATTCTGATCAAATTAGTTTTACACGAATTAAGCTTGATTCCACACTTATTTGGATGCAAACAGATTCCCTATAAATAGAGAAAGCTAGTGCATTCATTTCCAATATTTTGAGAGCCAAGAAATCACTGCTGCTACTTGAAATTTTCTAGAAAAGTTCGACTATCGTGTTTTGAGTTTAAGCTTGTTTCAATCCAATTTCTTGATTCCATTAGCATCTTTGGCATCCTCTGAAACTTTTGCAATAATTCCCAAGTTCTGAGACCTTGTGAAGTGCTTTAACCAGATTGAGCTTCATCAACTTCTGATCATCATCTAGACAAGGTAGTTCTGAGCATCATTTGAACTCAAACAAGTTACCACAATGTAGTCATTCATTCTCTGATGCTTCCCCCTAACTTAGCTGGTGTTGATTGATCGTGTTCATCATTTAAATTGTTTTTTTCGTGGCTTGCTTTCTTCTGAAACTTCTTTGAAATTCCCTGTGCTCAATTTAGATAAATGAATTTGGAGCATAAGGTTGAATTCGGGATGAGAAGTGGATCATAATGTCGATGGTTTCGTGTTCTGAATTTACCAAAAAATGAAACACTTGTGAGAGCTCATCGGAGAAGATGACCCGAGTGTTCCAGGTCATCTGAGTTTGGTCAGACACGTTAGACAAACCAAATGTTTTGATTGGCTGATTTTGAACTGGATCCTGAGTGTCGTTTGTAACGCGTTCCATCATGCATCCTAATATGAGGAGTGTTGGATCTGCCACGTCAATTAATGAGACGTGATCCAACGCTCCATGTTTTTTAAGATCTTAATTCTTTTTCTTTTATTATTTTAATGGCTTTTTCTCTTAAAATTCATAGTAATTTCATTTTTTATCCAAAAAATCCCAAAATAATTTCTAAAATTCTCTTTTATTTTCCTTCATCTAATTTTTATTTTTCCATATTTTATTTCACTGATTTTCTATATTTTTTAATTTTCTCTTTTCACCTTTGCTTTTTAATTGGTTTAAAATTACTTTTCTGCATTTTTAAATTAAAAAAAATTATTATATGCTTCTTATTTTATTTCCAACCTCCCATAATTTTCTTGACCATTTATTTTGTATTTTAAATGGCTTTATGGATTTTTCACTTTATTCCAATTTTAAAATTCATTTAAAAATACTTTTGATGCATTTTTATTTCATTTAATTGCATTTTAAATTTGTGTGACCTTTGTGAACTTCTGTTGGACTTGGATCATGATGGTTTGGACCTTAAGTCTCATCAAACTTAATGGATCTTGGGTGTTAATGGGGTGAAAACCCTAATCCACCAAAATGGATGATTGATTTTGATGATGACTTGATCAAACTTTTGATCCAATTAGGGTGTGACTTCTCTTGTCCTTTTCTTCTTCATCTCATTCTTTTCCCTTCAATCAATTGGATGGTTTGTGTCCATCTTGTTCATGATGTGTGGATTGGTACTTGATGAATTTTCATCATTTCAAATCAACCTCCTAATTAATCATGGATCATTTAAGGTACTTTGGATTGATGCATAAGCTTGTCCCAAGTGTCATGAAGTATGGATTAAAGTAATGGACCATCATTCTAGCCTTTGTACTTGATCATTCCTTCTTTTCTTTTTGTGTGGCATGCCTTTAGGAGAATGATTTACATATCATTTCTCTAGCATGTATTAACACTAATATTATTATTGACCGATCTCAGATAGTTGTGACTTCTACATAAGTCCAATTACGATTGTTTAACATAGCGCTAAATTTGTCCCAAAAGCAAAGGGATTTTTATAAGTGAGATTGTAAGTCTCTTATTCCTCATGGTATTGTGTGAAAATATTACTCTCTTTTCATTTGTGAGAGTTAGTGGCATACTTGTTGATGTTATCCAAGTTGAAGCCCTTCTCATAATGATGTATAAGTTCATGTTTTCTTGCTTCTGGGTGAAAAGTTGAGTGTTCTCCAAAAAATGACCAAACCATCTTTCATTTTTTATTACTAACATTTTACTTGTATTAAATTTTACTTCAAAGTCATTTACTTTATACTCTTTTATTTTTATGTCATTTACTTTATACTTTATGTTTATCATCCCATATCATATTATTTGTGATTATGTCATTTGTTCTTTGTCCATTTGGACTTTTCTTTTATATCCTAATAAGGAAAACACTAATAAATAAATGCCTAAAAAAGAAAATTGGTTCTCCCGATTCATGGACTTGTGGTTACTATCCTTAGCAATGTTGTGGAGTTATGGACTTAGAATTAGGACCTTGACCTTTGCTTTGGACTTGTGATTTGAGACCTTGGGATTCGTCTGATAACTTTGACTTTGGACTTCTTTGGGAGACTTGGTTGAGTTACTTTAGTTTCATCTGATGGATGGATTATTATTTGCTTATCTAGCTTGCTTGAGGCTTGATCCAAAGGAGTGGATTCTTGTTTGACTTATGCCATAAAGCTTGCTATTTCTTGGTTAGATCTTCCCTCCCTAGATTTTACTTTATGCTCTAGGATAGTCTCTTCTTCTCCTCCCTTTCTTTAATTTTCAAAATCTTCTATCTTTTTCAAAACCTTCTTGTTTTTAAACTTGAACCACTTTCTCAATAAAGCTTGACTTTTGTCAAGTGATTTTCAAAACCTTTTCCTAATAAATGATAATTCATCTTAAGCATATTTATACCAATTTCAAAAGATTTAAAAAATGCATAACTCATTCAAATTATTTTTGTGTCTTTGGTGCACTTTTCCTTTAAAACTTTTCTCAAAGTTAAGATATGAGTCATTTCAATAGTTGAGATATAATTCTCCTATCTCCATATTATTGATGGTAATTCTTTTCCATCTGTGAGAGCTAGTGGCACACTTGTTGATCCTTATCCAAGTTGGAGTCATTCTTATGATGATGCAAAGTTCTCATACTTGTGGGTGACTACTTGAGTATTCTCCTTAAAATGATAAAATGTCTTTTCATAAAAAATGAATCAAAACAAACACCTTTGTTATTTTTACCACGAACTACGAGGTTTTGATCCTCCATTGCACTTTGTTGGTACGTAGGCATGAGACTCCAAAAGGTCTTGGCAAACACCAAAAATCATAAAAAAAACATTTCTTTTCCCATCTCTCCAATCTTTTACAAACAACACCCTTTTCAAACCAAAATGTACACATTTTCAAAGAGGTTCTCATGGAGTACCAAGGATGTTTGGGGTGCTAATATCTTCCCTTTGCATAACTAACCCCCATACCCTTATCTCTTTTTATTAGTTTTTTTTTAAAATTTCTTCGGGTTTCGTTCGTACTTTTTCCCTTTTCCTTTGGAAACAATAAAATCGTGATGGCGACTCTTTCTTTATGAGTTAAGTTAATCAATAGCTTAATCTCACAAATTTTACCGCTACAAGATGCATTAGAGGCCAATTCCTGTTACCAGCTATCGCAAACACCAGTCTGATTGTCTCATGTCTCGCTACTGGAGCAAACACCTCAAAGTAGTCTAACCCAGGTTTCTGAAGAAAACCTCTTGCCTCTAACCTTGCTTTGTGTTTGCTAATTGATCTATCTGGCTTCAATTTATCCTTGAAAACCCATATGACGCTGATGGCTTTCTTGTCTTGTGGAAGCTCAGTCAACTTTCATGTCTTATTTCTTTCTATAGACTTGAGTTCTTGTTTCATGGCCTTCATCCACACTTTCTTCTTGAGCGCTTCTTCAACACTTACTGGTTCAGAGTCTACTAACATGGCACACTGAATGAATTCTCCCTCGGAGTCTACTTTAGTATCTTGCAAAATGTCAAACTCTACAAATCTTCATGGAATGTTTCTGATTCTTTGTGACCTATGAACTTGTTCAGAATCTTCTTCGGGTGTTGGAATAATATCAAATGCTAGAACCCCAGAAGTATCACCTTCAAAGGCATTGTCACCTTCAGAGTCTAGAATATTCCCAGAGTCTGTATCTCCACCATAGTCTGAATCATCATCAGAATCTGGATCATAATCAAATTCACCTTTAGAGTCATACTCACCTTCAGAGTTAGACTCACCTTCAGAATCACCTTCAAAATCATTTTCTAATTCTGACTCATCTTCAAAACCTTCAGATTCTGAAGTATCTTCAGAAATTAACTTTACACTAGAGTTGGATTGAGATTTACTCCAATCCCATGCTTCTGATTCTTTCATAATCACATCTCTACTAACTTTAACCTTGTTAGTAACATGACAATAAAGCTTATAAGCACATGTACTATGGAACCCTATAAGCAACATGACTCTGCTTCTATCATCCAACTTCTTTCTCTTAGCATCTGGAACATGTTTGTAACAAACAAAACCAAATACCTTCAGATGGATCACACTTTTATTATCTTCAGTCCACTTCTCTAAAGGAAAACTTTCCTTCAGTTTCTTGGTTGGACACTTGTTGAGCATATACGCCGAGGTGGCAACAAATTCTCCCCACAAATTGCGAGGTAGTTTCATCTCCTTTAGCATGCTCCTTGACATATCATGTAAAGTTCGATTTCTTCTTTAAGCAAGACCATTTTGTTGAGGAGTGTACGGAGCAGTCACCACATGCTCAATTCCATTTTCCTCACAGAACTTACTGAACTCTTTAGAGTTATACTCATCTCCAGCATCAATTATGAGAATCTTCAGCTTCTGACCACACTGATTTTCAGCCTTGATTATGAATTTCTTTAATTCAGCAAACACCTCGTGTTTGAACCTAATGAGGGATACCCATGTCATCCTTGTTAACTCATCCAAAAATGACACAAAGTATTTATTCAATCCAAGTGAAGGTACTGGGAAAGGTCCACACACATCAGAATGCACCACACCCGTAGCAGCTTTGCTCTTGGAGGCATTTCAGATGCAAATGAAAATCTTGGTTTCTTCCCTCTCATACACACATTACATGACTTCTCTGGCTTCTTAATTGTAGGAATTCCATGTACCAACTTCTTTGAATTTAGATGTCCTAAGCGTCTGAAGTTCAGATGAACAAATCTTTTGTTCCACGACTCACTTTCCTTCACAACACTTATTGCACTAAGACATTCAAAGTCTGCAGTTTTAATATTCACTTTGAATGTTCTATTCTTCCCCTATTCTGACTTCATAATCAACTTCTGATTACAGTCATACAACTTCAAAATATTTTCCTTCATGGTAACTGAAAATCCCTTTTCAATTAATTAACCTACACTCATCAGATTTCTTTTCATGCCAGGAACATATCACACGTTCCGAATC
This sequence comes from Lathyrus oleraceus, assembly GCF_024323335.1. Lineage (NCBI taxonomy): Eukaryota > Viridiplantae > Streptophyta > Magnoliopsida > Fabales > Fabaceae > Lathyrus > Lathyrus oleraceus. The sequence continues at coordinate 261,060,221 of NC_066582.1, forward strand.
AATGCTACTTTACCATTATTCAGAACTACTCTGACATTTCTCATACCTTTAACATTGAGGTATTTATCATCAACACATCTGATCTTTGTCCTCTTTTTAGAGTCAAAATCAACCAACCATTTCTTATTTAAAGTAAGATGATTTAAGCATCTAGTGTCCATATACCACCAGTCTACCAAATACGCATGATCAAATTCAGAAGCCAACAATAGCATAAATTCATCATCAGAATCTCTTCTGGCTATGTTTGCTTCTTCTGAATTCATTTCCTTGTTTAACCAACAATCAACAACAAACTGGACAAACTTCTTACAACAGTAGCATTGAACCTTTCTCTTGTCATACTTCTCCTTCCCCTTCTGAGCACTCTTTTGCCTTCCAGAAGTTGAGGTTTCTGACTTCTGAACACCATCAGATCTCTTTCTGGATTCTGACCAAGACCACTTATGGTATTTTTTTTACCAAAAGCTACTTTCAGAGCATGCTGCTCTACCTCTATTTCAAAGTTTCTCTCAACCAGACGCAACTCTTGTGCCTCTAAACTGCTATGTAGCTCTTCTATCCTCATGGTGCTAAGATCCTTAGAATGTTCAGTTGCTATAACGATGTAATCAAACTGAGGAGTCAGGGATCTAAGTACCTTTTCAATGATACTTTATTCAGAGAGAGTTTCTCCACATGACTTCATCTCATTTGTGATTAGAATCACTCTGGAGATGTAGTCAGGTACCTTCTTATTGTTCTTCATGCAGAGATTCTCATACTACTTACTGTAGCGGGGTATTCGTTACCATTAGAGATATTGACTTATCCAAAGGAATGGTTAGAAAGCGAACAAAAACCTAAAAGTTTTATCGAATCAAAAACTAGTAAAAATGTCAGAGATCTGGGTAAGGGGGTTGGTTATGCAATGGGAAGGTGTTAGGCACCCAAAGCATCCTAGGTACTCCTAGGGAGCCCTTTTCACATTTGTTGCAAAGGTTGTTGTTTTTTTTTTAAAATTTATTTGTGCAAACATGATTGAAGGGATGAGAAAAGCGTGTATGTTTATCTAATGTACTACTTACTAAAAGAAGGGTCAAAAGAAAATGACTCGCACAGACGTCGCATCCACTGCATACGTATCTCATCTGGGATGAAAATTAGAGCAAAACGTAGTTCGACCACCTATGGGGTAAGGGTTGTGTTTTGGGGTGAACGACGTTACTACGCAATCTACCGGATGCTCGACCTTTGGAGACTTACTCTCCTGTAGTAGAAGGAGATAACGTGTTCTTAGGAGAAGAAAAATCAATGAGTTTGGGGGTGTTTAGGGATGCTCATGCAAAAAGGCAGTCCTAGATGAAGGAACCGCGTTACCTTAAATGACATGCCACGAGAGGCTATACGAAACCTAAGAAATCGGTAACATGCGGGAAAAGTAAAGGGATCGAGAGATCTACCGTACGGATAAAGATTCAAAGTAACAACAATTAGATAAATAAGAAACCCAAAGACTCTTCCAAGCTAAACACCATCAAAGAAAGTGAGTCAGTATAGGTAATCGGAATAAACCTCCAGGTGGTATCCCACAAATAAAGTGGAACACCAGGCAAGCCATCTCTGCAAGAGTCATATGAGCCCTCACAAAACAAAACTCAACAAACAGGTTAGAGAAACAAGATAGGATAATCAAGAGTTGCCCCTAAATCAAAATGTAACCACATGAATCATGCCATTAAAATTCACAAAAAACTCACAAAAAACCAACCAAGGGTAGGAGGCCTAAACCTCTTGTCAAACACATGCATCAAAAGGGTATCAAATTCACCCATAATACCTCATACATTCAGAGCATTCAAATTAAAAGCATAGAGTAATGGGAATAAGGGCAAACCTGATTGGAGAGACCGATGAAATTGAATGGCACGGTTGGGTTTGCAAAGCACTCTTAGGGTTTATATGAGAGGGAATTGGTTCTTTGCCGATGAGTTCCCTTCAGTCTCTGGAGGTTGCTCTGAACTCTGTTAGCTCTTCTCTCACTATCTTTTTCCTTGCCAAGGTAATAGAATAGAATTATCTTTTGTTTCACTGAAACTCTGAATTTATAACCTGATTTTTGTGGACCTGTGGGCTCAAATGAGAGAGGCCCAAGTCCAAAATTTTTCTGTTATATTTTATTTATTTATTTATTTATTATTATTATTATTATTATTATTTTCTATTATTTTTTTTTAAACACGTGGGCTTCGCCTAGTGAGCATGACAGTTCATGAACAAAGTTTTGCTCCTTCACGATTAACGTTTTGAGTGACGAATAGACCCCATTTGAACCTGTTGGAAGTATCTCAAGCCATTCCCTTGTGTTGACTGATCATCTAAATAGAACCCACAAAGTGTCTTGGATGATACTCAAGCTTCAAACAAAAGATGTTAGTGACACATTTTTGTGCTTTTGGTTAGTAAACAAAAGTAAGAGAAACAATGATGTATAATTCAAGCATGCTTGGTGATCTCAAACCAATCACAAGGAGTCCCACCCAAAGGCAAAGGGAACCAAGATGCTAAAGATCCTTGAGGCAATGCAAATGCAATGTTATGATGCCATGAGGGATCTTAGGGTCAAAATCGGGGTCTTTCAGATGCCCCTATTTAAGGTCATTCTAGCCGGAGAAGTGAAGGTTAAAATCTTCGTCTCGACGGGGTAGAATGGGCTTAAATAATAACAAAGAGACGAATTTTGGTCCCTAAGAGACCTCATGATGCAAATGTAGGTATGAAAAATGGTAGCACTCTGTGGAGATATGTGTCCACAAAAGCAAAGAAATCAGAAGCCACTGATAATCCATATGAGCAATTCACTCCACGGGACCAAGACCCTAGGGACTCTCCTGGGGATAGAAAAGGGATAAAAATGCGCGAGCAGGTCACGACTCAAAGCGTGGGGACCAGAATTCCAAAGGGAAAAGATCCAATGGAAAGACTCGAGCTGACTTGAAGATGCATGTATTGGGGAATATGCCAATACAGCAAAAAACTATCCACAGCGGATACTTCGGATAAAATCTAGATGAAAACGATCAACTAAGGGACTTCGCTGGGGATGTCCACAAGGACACTCCTGGGGAAGCAGCGGGACGAGGTATTACCGGTTACTGGGTAATAAGCTCAAGGAGACATGTGATCTGAACGCCAGGTATGAGGGTGAGAGATACAACATGCTCAGAAAGAGATGAATATCCAAGACCGGTATAAGGGTGAGAGATATCAAAACTTCAAAACGTCTGAGGAAAACCTAAAAGGTATACTTCAAATCAGGGATTCTGACTCCACAAAGGACAAAAAGTCATAATAGGGAGTAGAGAGGAAGGAACACCAGGGATACCGGTTACTGGGCATATAGTAGGTGACCAACCAAGGCGTGAATTAGGGAATATTCCCAAAACACTCATCATCCAAAAGAGGGCTAAAAGAAAACTCGATTACAGGATGGATATTCGACTCCACAAAGGGGATACGAATCTTACTCAACTGGGGAAGAATAAAAGGCTTCAGACCCGAGAGTGCATGAGATATACTATCTATTACCGTCAGAACGTAGATAATATACTCGCATGGACGATTATCCACAACCGGTTACTGGGTTAATAAAGGATAAATCGACCGAAAAGAAAAGGCATCGGGATACCGAAACTAGGTATATAATGATGACCAATTCAAGGGAGAAACAATCGTTACCAACAATAACAAGCTAGACGAGAGATGACCCGCTGGGGATAAATTGCGTAATCAGGGCAATTATCCAAGCAGATGAGGGGATATCATCACCGAATATTGGATGAAGATAATTGTCACCAATTAAAGATGAGCAAAAATAGTTACTCTGCAAAAAGGGAAGAAATAGGGTTTACAACTACCGGTATGAGGGTAGAGAAACACAGACTCCGTCGGGGATAATAATTACTAATTATTGAGAAATTATTCATTTACCACGGGGAAACATGAAAAGAGTCTCAAGAGACCGATCTAGGATCAAACTAGATAGGCACACCAAATCAAGACTTAAACCGGTGAGGATATAACTCAATGGGGAAAACCATCCCAGTATATGTGTTGGGAAGGAACAACAACAATCAACATCCACGAGGATATAACCCGGTGGGGAATATGGAAGAAAGGATAGACGCTTTCTGCCTATGGAGCTGACTCTATATGGAGACATCAGACACGCACATCTGCTTGGGGAAATATATCACCAAATAGCAGGAGACAACAAACAACGATATATGGCAAAGAATGCAACATGAATATCTGAATGTTATAATTATGCATGAATATGCGTGGTTTATGTATGATGTATGCTGACAGACAAACATATCTAACACAACCAGGTCTAGGAATCAACCACCCGGTACTACATCTCAAGAGAGAAAGCCAAGTTAACCGGGGAGTATCTAATCTGCTGGGGATCAGAGATACCAGGAAGCAAAGAACTCTGCAGGGGATGAATCATCAATCATTCCAGCTGGGGACGAGAGTTATCACAGACAAGGTCCACCACACCAACAACTCTACTGGGGAATCTATCCGAGGAGATAAAGGATTTATCGGGATCAACCACCAAATACCGCTCTTGCCCAAAGAGATCCAAGCTGCTGAGGAAGAAAGATTGCTACTATGCTGAAGGGAAGAGATGTGACTCTCAACAAGCAATCCACTTGGTAGGATAAACCACAAGGGGTTCCGGAGGGAGGAGATACAGTCATGCCAGGAATATGGACAAAAATCTTACCCTGTTAGGGATCGTACCACCCTTGGGAGAGCACTGAGGATCTCCTAAGTATCCTTTCGTCATTGTGAATGTTCACTTTGTTTAAAAACAAATTATAAAAAATTTGATCATTTAAAACAATGATATTTTCTTAATCAAAACATGCAAAACATTTGTTGAATAGAAACAGATAAGAGTGCCAATAATTGGATAAAAGGCTCAAATTTATTTGATAGAATGGTAGTCTGCGAATGACAAGACTCCATAGATCTTTACAAATTTGAAATTGGTGATATATATTGGAAAAGGGCTACATTGAACATAATGATCATTTCTCCACCAATTCTGAATCCGATGTATTTGAAGCTTTGGCTGATAATGAGCAAGAACCTCTGACGGATGACAGTTGTAGAACAAAGTCTTGTCAGGATGCAGTTACTTGCCAAATCCCTAAGTTTTGCCTAGATTGCCCCAGGATGAGGTACTCAATCTAACGGGATACCTATATTCATTTTTCATGTGTCTCTAACTTTTGCCTGGATCGCCCTTTCGGGTTTTCAATCCACCGAGACGCTCATTTTTGGCCTAAGCCGCCCTTTTGGGTTTTCAACTTAGCGAGCTATTTAGTTTTTATTTTTTTTAGGCGAAGTATTTCTTGACTGCGTCTGAATTCACAAGACGAGTGAAATCCTCCCCATCCATAGTTGTAAGTATCAAAGCACCGCCTGAAAAGGCTCTCTTAACAACATACGGACCCTCATAGTTCGGAGTCCACTTGCCCCTGGAATCGGGTGCGAAAGACAAAACTTTCTTGAGCACAAGGTCACCTTCTCGGAACACACGAGTCTTGACCTTCTTATCAAAAGCTTTCTTCATTTTCTGCTGATATAACTGACCGTGGCACATGGCAGTCAATCTCTTCTCTTCAATCAAATTCAATTGATCATAACGACTTTGAACCCATTCAGCATCAGTCAACTTGGCCTCCATCAAGACTCTCATTGATGGGATCTCCACCTCTACTGGGAGTATAGCCTCCATGCCATAAACAAGAGAGAAAGGGTTGCCCCTGTTGAAGTGCGGACAAATGTACGATAGTCATGCAAAGCGAATGACAACATCTCATGCCAATCTTTGTACGTAACAACCATCTTCTGGATAATTTTCTTAATGTTCTTATTAGCGACTTCAACAACCCCATTCATCTTGGGTCTGTACGGAGAAGAATTATGATGTGCAATCTTGAATTCACTACACAGCTCTTTCATCATCTTGTTATTCAAGTTAGATCCATTATCAGTAATGATCTTATCTGGCACACCATATCGGCATATGAGTTGATTCTTGATAAACTTCACGACCACCTGCCTGGTCACATTTGCATACGACGCCGCTTCAACCCACTTGGTGAAGTAATCAATTGCTATGAGAATAAATTTGTGTCCATTGGACGCTTTCGGCTCTATCATGCCAATCATGTCAATTCCCCACATGGAGAAAGGCCATGGTGATGAGATCACATTCAAAAGTGTTGGGGGAATATGAATCTTATCAGCATAAATCTGACACTTGTGGCATTTCTTCACAAATTTGCAGCAGTCAGACTCCATTGTCAGCCAATAGTAGCCTGCTCTCAACATCTTTCTAGCCATGGCATGTCCATTGGAATGAGTACCAAATGAACCCTCATGGACCTCAGTCATCAACAGGTCTGCTTCGTGTCTATCCACGCATTTGAGTAGAACCATGTCAAAATTTCTTTTGTAAAGCACTTCGCCATTGAGGTAGAAACTGCCTGACAATCTCCTCAAAGTCTTCCTATCTTTTACAGATGCCCCAGGCGGGTAAATCTGGCTCTGAAGGAAACACTTGATATCATAATACCACGGCTTATTATCTTTTACTTCTTCTACTACAAATACATGAGCTGGCCTATCCAAGCGCATCACGGTGATATTGGGAACTTCATTCCATAATTTGACCACAATCATTGAAGCAAGCGTAGCAAAAGCATCTGCCATCCGATTCTCATTTCGAGAAATATGATGGAAGTCAACCTCAGTAAAGAACATTGAAATCCTCCTCGCATAATCTCTGTATGGAATGAGGCCAGGCTGATTCGTTTCCCATTCACTCTTAATCTGATTAACAACGAGGGCCGAATCACCATATACATCAAGATGCTTGATCCTTAGATCAATACATTCCTCCAATCCCATAATACAGGCCTCATACTCAGCCATATTATTCGTGCATTTGAAAGTTAGCCTTGCTGTAAAAGGAATATGCGCGCCCTGAGGAGTAATAATCACGGCCCCAATACCATTTCCATACTGATTTACAGCGCCATCAAACACCATACTCCATCTGGAACTAGGCTATGACCCTTCATCAAGTGTAGGCTCATCGCAATCTTTCACTTTCAAATACAAAATTTCCTCATCCGGGAAGTCATACTGAACTGACTGATAATCTTCAATAGGCTGATGTGCCAAATGGTCAGCCAAGATACTACCTTTAATAGCCTTCTGAACTCGATACTTAATATCATACTCAGATAACAACATCTGCCAACAGGAAATTCTCCCTGTTAAAGCAGGCTTCTCGAAAATGTACTTGATTGGATCCATTCTGGATATCAACCAAGTCGTATGATTTATCATATACTGGCGTAAGCGTTTAGCAGCCCAAGCCAAAGCACAACATGTCTTTTCAAGCATTGAGTATCGAGACTCACAATCAGTGAACTTCTTACTCAGGTAGTAAATAGCATACTCCTTCTTCCCTGATTCGTCTTGCTGACCAAGGACACAACCCATCGAGTCTTCAAGAACAGTCAGATACATGATCAAAGGTCTTCCCTCTACAGGCGGAGACAGAATCGGAGGCTCAGATAGATATTCTTTAATACTGTCGAAAGCTTTCTGGTCAATCCTCGGTCCAATCATGGGACTGATCTTTCCGGAAGAGCTTGAATATAGGCGCACATGTGGCAGTCATGTGGGATATGAATCTGGAGATATAATTCAAGCGGCCAAGAAAACCTCAGACTTGCTTCTCAGTTTTGGGCGCAGGCATCTCTTGTATTGCTTTGACCTTTGCAGGATCAACCTCAATACCTCTTTCACTAACAATGAAGCCCAATAACTTGCCAGAACGAACTCCAAATGTACACTTGTTGGGATTCAGACGAAGCTTATATTTCCTCAAACGCTGGAAAAGCTTCAACAAATGCTTTACATGTTCAACTTCCGTTTTTGACTTAGCAATCATATCGTCAACATATATCTCAATCTCCTTGTGCATCATATCATGAAACAAGGTGGTCATAGCTCGTTGATACGTGGCTCCGGCATTCTTCAAACCGAAGGGCATCACTCGATAACAGAATGTTCCCCAAGGTGTGATGAATGTTGTCTTCTCCATATCCTCGGGGGCCATTTTAATTTGATTATATCCGGAAAATCCATCCATAAACGAGAAGACTTTGAATTTAGTTGTATTATCTACCAACATATTAATATGTGGTAGATGGAAATCATCTTTCGGACTAGCTTTATTCAAGTCTCTATAGTCCACACACATCCGGACTTTTCCATCTTTCTTAGGCACGGGCACAATATTGGCCACCCATTGAGGATACATAGAAGTCACCAGAAACCCCGCATCAATTTGCTTCTGAACTTCCTCTTTGATCTTCACTGCCATATCAGGATGAGTTCTTCTGAGTTTCTGCTTCACAGGCACGCACTCAGGCTTCAAAGGTAAGAAATGTTGCACAATATCAGTATCTAGACCAGACATGTCTTCATATGACCAGGCAAAGAAGTCAACATATTCTCGTAGCAACTTAATCAACCCATTCTTAACAGATTCTTCCAGAAGTGCCCCAATCTTTACCTCTCGCACACAATCTTCAGACCCCAAGTTGATTGTTTCCAGATTCTCAAGATGTGGCTGAATGATCTTCTCTTCATGCTCAAGTAGCCGGGTGATCTCATCAGGAATCTCTTCAACATCATCTTCTTCCGCCTCAAATACAGGGAATTCAAAATTGGGAGATGGTGTTGGGTCATTATGTTCAATGGGTTTAGAAATCAACCTGCATAATGATTTTGGATATAAAAGAGATTTTAGAATTCAAACAAAGCAAATCAATATGCAGATGAAAAGATTGATTTTATTCCATTTTGAGGTTTTATGTGATCACCAATTTCATGCAAAAACAAAAAGGGAAAATAAATGGGAAAAACAAACATTTAGCATGAATTTATTGAATGAAAATATCATTGTATTTGTGTTGCCAACAATGTTATCACTCCTCCTTTTGGCATGGGAGAAGGGTTTTTAAACAAAGTGATTATTACGTTGACTTATGGACAACTGTTGGAATCTCCACAGCGACCCAATTGTTGCAGACCCCTCCAGGGATGATGAAATTGCCAGAATCCTTTGTATCTTCTTCTAAAACGGCAGCAGCCTCCTCATCTAGACCAGTGTGGATGAAACCTCCACTCTTGAATAACCCTTGCTTGTTGAAAATACCAGAAGAAAAACCTATGCCAGCCCGGGACTCTTTGTCTTCTAACTCAATCATTTTTCCTAAACCAGTGGTTGCACCACGCTAAGTGGCCAACTTTGCATCTTTGTAGGAAGCAAATGAAGGAGTTCTCTTCTTAATAGGCTCAACTATAGATAACGCTTGAAAAGGAGTTTCAACTTCAACCTAAGCATCTATATGAGAGAAGGAAGACAAATGGCTAACCAGGAGAGCCCTTTCTCCCCCTACCACCACCAGCTTCTTGTTTTTCACGAATTTCAATTTCTGGTGTAGGGTGGACGTCACGGCGCCTGCCTCGTGAATCCTTGGTCTGCCTAAGAGACAACTATACGATGGGTGAATTTCCATAACCTGGAAGGTAATCTGGAAATCACTTGGTCCGATCTTGACTGGGAGATCAACTTCCCCAATCACAGTTTTGCGAGACCCATCGAAAGCCTTCACAACTACTCCACTTTGCCTCATGGGAGGCCCTTGATATGATAGCTTTGAGAGAGTGGACTTTGGCAATACGTTCAATGATGACCCAGTGTCCACCAGTACATTGGACATGGCGTCGTCTCTACAACCCATAGATATATGTAATGCCAAGTTGTGGTCTCTTCCCTCCATTAGGGCAGTCAATCCGGCCACTTCCTCTTTCAGCTCACGGTTCTCTTGCTCTAAGTGATCCATCAGTCTTGAAATGTTGGCTCTAGTGTAGTACCGGTGAGTCAGCTTGTCTTCAAAATAAATGAAGGACACAGAGTTAGACCATAGGGCAAGGGACCGAAAACAAAACCTGCTTATGCATATGATGCATGCAATGTTTGTGCATATGATTTGTTTTTTTATTTCAAAGGAACTTTAGAGTTTTTTTGCAAATTCTGGAAATATTAAGCATTTTATCACATATGGAAATATCTCATCAGATAATATCAGGGAAAAGAAATGCAGCATTGTCAATCATATACAAGAGAAAAGGGAAATAATCGTCCTATGGATCCCTAGAAACAATCATCCAAAGCTCGGGACACAGGAAGATAAGACGCGCGAAGCCTCTTCACCTCCCTCTTGTAGGCTGCCTCCATATCGGTCTTCTCTTTGGCGAGTCGATCATACTTCCTCTTCCAGAACTTAGAAGACTAAGGAAGTAGAGAAGTCCATACATCATCAGGGTCATCAATAACCTGATGCTCAAGAAACTCAATCAACGCATCCTTCTCCTTAATTTGCTGAAGCAACTCTTTACGTTCACGGATCCAGGCACGTGAACGGTCTTCGTCTCTCAACTCCTCTACTCCTTGATTAGGGAGGGTTGAAGGCCCAGCCATAATCATAGGTGTAGGTCTTGGATACTCGTAAGGCATGAGATACTCAGACGCTCTCTTCCTTACCCAAGCAGTGTAAGGCTCCAAAGCGATGCAATTCTTAGGACCCAACTCTTTCCTTCCTTTCCTATGAATCTTGCGCCAAGAGCGGACCATCCTAGCTTGTAAGCCTTGGGGATCTTTACCCTCTTGAAAGAATACACCCTCTAACAGAATGTTATTGGGTTTATCCTTTAAGGGGAACCCAAGCTGTCGACGTGCCAAAATAGGATTATAGTTAATCCCACCACATGTACCAAGAAGAGGTACATTGGAGAATTCGCCACAAGAGTCAATAATATGTACACCATCATACACATGGTTATACCAAGAGATATCATCATTAGTGAGAGACATAAGTCTCGTGGACCACCGTAGACATTCCTTGTTCTCCTTGAAAGCGACCGTCTGAGGTAAGTGAGAAATAAACCACTTATACAACAGAGGCAAACAACACACAATGGCGCCACCACCCTTTGCATTCCTCATATGCAAAGAGAAGTAGGTATCGCCTAACATAGTCGGAACGGGATTAAGAGTAGAGAAGATCCTAATAGCATTCACATCCACTAACTTGTCGATGTTGGGGAATAATACTAGCCCATAGATGAGAAGTACAAATATGGCCTCAAAGGCGTCCTCACTCATGGCCTTCCCATACATAGTAGCTTGAGCAATGAGGAACTCAGAAGGGAGACCTTGAATTCCACCTTTGGTAGTCATATGAGCACCAATAATAGATTTATCTATATGCAACAGATCAGCATTCTCTTGAGAAGTAGGAATACTCTCCAAGCCACTGAACGACAACTGGTCTAGAATAGGTATACCCACAAGGTAAGCATACTCCTCAAGGGTAGGCAAAAGATGGAAATCCGGAAACGTGAAGCAACGGTACAAGAGATCATAAAACTGCACCAATACGCTCACCAATCCTTCATCCACCTGAGTAGTCAGAAGAGGAAGAAGCTTCCCAAAACGAGCCTTGAAACCCAAAGGATCTAATACATAGGATGTTAGATTCCTTAACTCTTTCAAATCTGGTTGCCTGAAGCTGTACTTCTTTGTATTCCTTCTTTGTCTTTCCATGTCTGAAAATTTTGCAAATAAACCCCTTAAGTTCCTTGAAAATTTTCTCATTATTTTGATGATATGAATGCAAATGGGTGCATGAATGCATGAATGCAACAATCACACTCAAGGATCAAGCAAAGCACACCAAACAAAGGTCATGGGATGGATCATGTTATCCTTAATATCAATCATCCATTTTGGTGGATTATGGTTTACACCTTATCAACACCCAAGTTCCATTGATATTAAGGATTCATGAACGGATCAACAATGAATCAAGGGTTTGTTGTACGTCACGAGCGTGGAGTCTCGGTTAAGAACCACCCAAAGGAAGTGTACTAAGGTTTAAACCTGCCAAACATGTTCTACAAAAGGTTCCCATAGTCATCATCCCATCTTTTGGATATTATCGGAGAAACGACTACTCGTATTCCAAAAATATTCTCAAGAGAGACTCTTATGAGTGTAGTATCGCGTAACAATCGTATCAAATCTTACACTTGAACGACTTTCGCACTACATCCTAAGAATAAGCCAAGATGGGCTTGGTAAACTAAGGTCCTTGGCTTCTAAGGTCTATATTGGAAAGAGTAATGTCTAACCACAACATACTTGTGTGACATTATTGATCCCAACATAACCTCCACCAAGTGAATGGACTTGCAAGTCAACTTGCTAAGGAATAACTCCACACAAGTCGACAAGACTATGCCATTCTCCTATCCTAAGTGCACTCGAGTCCGGGTATAGAACTCATCTCACAAAGATCACCAAGCATACAAGGAATTAATATTCAAACAATTCAATTATTACATACAATACAGTAATCCCAAATTGCACAAAAATATGTCACAAAAAAAATACAATACAATACAACAATTATGAAAAGTAGGCAAAACCCACTAGGATGTTTCGATTTCCCCAGCAGAGTCGCCATTTTTCTGTAGCGGGGTATTCGTTACCATTAGAGATATTGACTAAATCCAAGGTAAATCATACAAGTCGAGTCGCCACCGCACTTCTATTTATTCAAAGGAATGGTTAGAAAGCGAACAAAAACCTAAAAGTTTTATCGAATCAAAAACTAGTAAAAATGTCAGAGATCTGGGTAAGGGGGTTGGTTATGCAATGGGAAGGTGTTAGGCACCCAAAGCATCCTAGGTACTCCTAGGGAGCCCTTTTCACATTTGTTGCAAAGGTTGTTGTTTTTTTTTTTGAAAATTTATTTGTGCAAACATGATTGAAGGGATGAGAAAAGCGTGTATGTTTATCTAATGTACTACTTACTAAAAGAATGGTCAAAAGAAAATGAATCGCACGGACGTCGCATCCATTGCATACGTATCTCATCTGGGATGAAAATCAGAGCAAAACGTAGTTCGACCACCTATGGGGTAAGGGTTGTGTTTTGGGGTGAACGACGTTACTACGCAATCTACCGGATGCTCGACCTTTGGAGACTTACTCGCCTGTAGTAGAAGGAGATAACGTGTTCTTAGGAGAAGAAAAATTAATGAGTTTGGGGGTGTTTAGGGATGCTCATGCAAAAAGGCAGTCCTAGATGAAGGAACCGCGTTACCTTAAATGACATGCCACGAGAGGCTATACGAAACCTAAGAAATCGGTAACATGTGGGAAAAGTAAAGGGATCGAGAGATCTACCGTACAGATAAAGATCCAAAGTAACAACAATTAGATAAATAAGAAACCCAAAGACTCTTCCAAGCTAAACACCATCAAAGAAAGTAAATCAGTACAGGTAATCGGAATAAACCTCTAGGTGGTATCCCACAAATAAAGTGGAACACCAGGCAAGCCATCTCTGCAAGAGTCATATGAGCCCTCACAAAACAAAACTCAACAAACAGGTTAGAGAAACAAGATAGGGTAATCAAGAGTTGCCCCCAAATCAAAATGTAACCACATGAATCATGCCATTAAAATTCACAAAAAGCTCACAAAAAGCAACCAAGGGTAGGAGGCCTAAACCTCTTGTCAAACACATGCATCAAAAGGGTATCAAATTCACCCATAATACCTCATACATTCAGAGCATTCAAATTAAAAGCATAGAGTAATGGGAATAAGGGCAAACTTGATTGGAGAGACCGATGAAATTGAATGGCACGGTTGGGTTTGCAAAGCACTCTTAGGGTTTATATGAGAGGGAATTGGTTCTTTGCCGATGAGTTCCCTTCAGTCTCTGGAGGTTGCTCTGAACTCTGTTAGCTCTTCTCTCACTATCTTTTTCCTTGCCAGGGTAATAGAATAGAATTATCTTTTGTTTCACTGAAACTCTGAATTTATAACCTGATTTTTGTGGACCTGTGGGCTCAAATGAGAGAGGCCCAAGTCCAAAAATTTTCTGTTATATTTTATTTATTTATTTATTTATTATTATTATTTTATTTTTTTGCTATTTTTTTTTAAACACGTGGGCTTCGCCTAGCGAGCATGACAGTTCATGAACAAACTTTTGCTCCTTCACGATTAACGTTTTGACTGACGAGTAGACCCCATTTGAACCTTTTGGAAGTATCTTAAGCCATTCCCTTGTGTTGACTGATCATCTAAATAGAACCCACAAAGTGTGTTGGATGATACTCAAGCTTCAAACAAAAGATGTTAGTGACACATTTTTGTGCTTTTGGTTAGTAAACAAACGTAAGAGAAACAATGATGTATAATTCAAGCATGCTTGGTGATCTCAAACCAATCACAAGGAGTCCCACCCAAAGGCAAAGGGAACCAAGATGCTAAAGATCCTTGAGGCAATGCAAATGCAATGTTATGATGCCACGAGGGATCTTAGGGTCAAAATTGGGGTCTTACACTTACACAGAGACTATAACTTTACCTTCTTCACTAATGCATCACCTTAGTAGCATTGTATCAGTGTGTCCCACGCAACCTTCGTCGTTATTGAATCATCAATTTTCTCAAACACGTTCACATCCACACAATGATGGATGTAGAAAAACGCCTCCTGATCCTTCTTCCTCAGATCACGTTGAGCATTTCTCTGCGCATTCGTTGCATCTTCTAGAAGTGCGATATGAACATAACCGTCGTTGATGAGATCAAGAACATCTTGAGCGCCAAACAACACACACATCTCAATCATCCAACAATTCCAGTTCTTGCCATCGAACACTGGAAGCTTGGTACTCAGATTACCGTTTCTATTCATATTCAACTTTGTGCAAATCACTCAGATCTCACCAAAACACTAGTGTTCCCCAATCCCGCGGAATCAAGAAATGTGATTCTGTTACGATTGCAATCAAAAGTTCAACATGAACTCAAGAAACAAAATCAATCACGCAACGCATCATCATTCAATCGTGTTTCCATGTGTTTCCTTATGGATTCGAACTAGGCTCTAATACCAATTTTTGGTGCCCAAGGTGAAAAGGATAAAGATGGAAGAAGAGAGAATAAAAAACTTCCACTACTCCATTAAAATAGTTATAGCAAAATTGTTGCACACACATTACACTATAATGCTCAGTGGATACAATTGTTGACAACTTCAGTACTATATATATGTAGTGGTAAATTCATGACCATTAAGCTATGGATAAGCTTAACATCAATAAAACCAGAGTCGCCACCGCGCTTATATTGTTTCCAAAGGAAACGGGAAAATTACGAACAAAACCCAAAGATAAGAAGTTTTCAAATCAAAATTAATAAAATGCCAGAGATTACAGGTAAGGGGGTTGGTTACACAAAGGGAAGGTGTTAGCATCCAAAGTGTCGTAGGTACTCCTAGGGAGCCCTTTTTTATGTGTGTATGTGTTTTTGGTATAAAAGATGTTTGAGAAAAATAGAGTGTGGGGATAAGAAAAGAATCCATTGATTATATTTTTGTGTTTTACAATACCTTCGGACTTATGCCTACGTACCAACATAAAAATGAGGGATCAAAACCTCGTAGTTCGTGGTAACAATTTCAAAATGAGTGGATTACTTTTAGTCAAAAGTTAAGTGAAAAAAGGCACAAAGGGCCCCAAGGTTTGAATGAGTGTTAGTTCTTTTTTTCTTTTGAAATTTTAATGTCAATATGGTTAAGTTCATTTGAAAATTTGATTTAAGAAAAAAAAAGTTTAAAAATTCATTGGCATAAGGCCAAAGTTTCTAATCATTTAAACAAAGCCTAAGTTTAAAACCACGAGCAAAGAAAGTTTTTGAAAAGGGGGAGAGACTTTGAAATTTAAGAAGTGAGAGAATATGAAGAGGCTATCCTAAGCATAAAATTAAAAGTTAAGAGTTGAAAAGATCTGACCAATGGGATGAAATCCAACAAACAAGAATGTCATATAGAAAACCCACTTTCCCTTTGGACTTTGAATCAAGCAATAATCAGCATGCAATTAGCAATATGAAGATCAAGGCATCAAATAAAAATGGCCACATCCAAGCAAGCAAATCCCACAGCTAGCAGTCTTCTTTGTCTTCTCATGTATCAGATGAAATACTCTTTGATCCACTCAGAATAAAGCATCAGACACGAGATCAAAATAACAGTTTACATAAAGACCATGTAGCAGATAAGCTCAAATGAATCCCAATACTTGCATAAGATGAAGGCTCAGTACATAACAACTTGGTTTCAGAATGTTGGCATTGACCAAGTCCTTTTTGCACAGGGGATGTTGCCTAGTTCTAAGTCCAAGAGTTCAGATCAAGATCAAGAGTCCACCAAACATTTTTTAGGGTTTTTTGTTATTTATTAAGTATCTTAAGGTCCTAAGACCACAAACACAATCAAAATACACAAACAAAATATACACAATCACAATATATGGCTCAAATGAGCAAAGTGAAAATGGCATAAATATAAACAAGTTAAATGAAATATAAATGGCAATGAATAATAAATGACTGGAAATTAAATAGTATAAAGTAAATGACTTGAAATTAAAGCAATATTAATAAGAGTTAGTCAAATGTTAGTTAAAGTTAATTGAATGTTAGTGATGTTTTGCTTTTTTTAATTGATTAAGTCATTCTTTGAAGAACACTCAACCATCCATTCACAAGCATGGATCTTTGAACCAAGACATCTTCCACGGGAAGGAAAAAATCTTAAGTTTCCACACAATACCATGAAAGGTGGGAGACTTATAATCTCACTTACTAGAATGTTATGCCTTTAGGTTCAAATTTAGCTCTATGTTAAGCAATCGTAATTGGACTTATGTAGAAGACACAAAAATCTGAGGTCGGGCAATAAAAATTTAGGTATTAATGAATGTTAGAGATTTGGTATAATGAACCAAACTCCTAAAAAATACCACACACTAAAAGAAAAGATCAAAAGGGATGAACCTATCTCATTCATACTTGTATTGGTTCATCTGACACAAAGTCATTGATGAACCAATTAGCCTTAGGATATTGAGACTTTATTGGTCAATGAAAGGAATGGCAAAGAATAGGGATGAAGATGAAATGGGGAGGGGAGTGAGAGAAACACAAATTGGTCATGGGAGGAATTTTATCAAATTAAAATCATTCATTCAGTTTGGGAGATGAAATGTACATTTCATCAATCCCCTAAATCCAATGATTTTAATCCAACAAAAGTCAAATCAACCTTGACCAAGGTCCAAACAAATAGTCAAACATCAAAAGACCATAAAAATGGCTCAACATAATTTTTACACAATTAATCAATTTAAAAATGAATTAAAATACAATTTAATTTGGTCAAAACCTAAAATCTCTTCAAAACACCAAATAAATGGCCAAGAGATTCATCCTAGGTCAAACAAGATCAAAGGACCTTTGACAAAAAAATTCATCATTTAAAAATTAAAAATATACACAAAAACATTTAATTCATAGAGCTAAATTTGCACAAAAACATTTAATTCATGAAAAATATCAAAATTAATCCAAAAAATAATTTTAATTTATAAAATGAAAGAGAAAAGTGAAGGTGAGAAAAACAAGAAAGGGGGGGTTTGAATTGTTTGAAAAATAAGCGCTTTTGCAATAATGAAAATCACACAATGATTTTATACTGGTTCGCTTATAACACAAAGCTACTCCAGTCCACCCGGCCAAGGTGATTTCGCCTTCAACAAGGACTTAATCCACTAATCTTGAAAGATTACAAACAACCCCTAAGAGAGAAGAAAATCTCTTAGTCCTCTCAAGTCTACAGACTACAAAGAGTCACTTGAGGAAATCAAATAAAAATTAGATACAAGATGTGTAATCTAGAGTGCTTCTAAGAAAGCAAATATTACAAACTTAAGAACAAATTTTTCACTTAATAAGCAAAAGCTTAGTGAAAATCTTTGAAGAACAAAGATGTTTTTCTTGAGCGTGATATAATTTCAGTATAGTTTTGGCTAGTGATTTCTTGTGTTTACTGAATGAGATTTCTTCTCTATTTATAGGAGTTGAAGTAGAGTTGAAGTAGCGTTGAATCTGTTGGATATTGAGATGTAGTTACGCCATTCCATTAATAGCTTCTGCAGTAGACTTTTTCACTTAGAAGTGACTACTTACCACAAGTAGTATCTTCTCTCTTGGAAGTGGAGATTAACGTCTCTTTCTAATTGAGGAAATCCATTTGCAGAACTTTAACTTGGCTTAAACGTTACTTCATCATGATTAACAATTCTGATTAGAGTCTTTGTGTATCTGGAGAATCTTGCTTCTGATGTTATTTCTTGAAAGTTCAGATGGCGCTGATAACTTCCAGAGTTTATAGAGGGCATTAGTTCAGAGTCAGAGCTTCTAGACTTTACTTCATGTTCAGATGCTTCTGATACTTTGTAGTTTTGTCCAGAGTCAGAGCTTCTTGAATGAGATTCCTCTTTAGATGCTTCTGATACTTGAGATTTTGCATCTGATCTTGTTTTGCATCTGATGACATCATCAGATTTATTTCTTCTTTCTTTAGAACCCTGCACACTTAGAAACTTTTCGTTAGGGTGCCATTTTTGGTTTCATCCTTTGTTATCATCAAAATCATGGAATCTGTTGTAGAACAATTTTTGTTCTTACAATCTCCCCCTTTTTGATGATGACAAAACAAATAAAATTATCAGATGAAACATGAAAAATATTAGATCAGATAGACAAAAGCTCCCCCTGAGTTAGCGCTAGGGAGTTCAGAAGATCTTACCAGAGCTTTCCAAGCAATGAGATTTCTGAAAACTTTCTGCAATTTCTTAATTTTAATGTTAGAGTTATTAAATCAGAGCTATTATTTAATCAGAGCTATTTATATCAGAACTATTTCTATAATTGTTGCAGAATGCTTTTTAGACATAATTTTCATCAGAGCTATTTAATAATTTCTCCCCCTTTTTGGCATAATCAAAAAGGCATAAAAATAAAAAGAATAATAGAGAGAAAAACACTTCATTAAAAAGCACAAAGGCAAACAGCAGTCAAAACAACAGATTCAACAGAATATCAGAGCTAAAAAAGAAGACAGAAGCAAAAACACTAGGCAAACAAACAAAATAAATCCTAAGTGCCTATGGGTTTGGAGGTTGAGGAAGTCTCTGAAGCAACATGGCAAACATGTTCTGGATGTTTTCATTCAGAGCATCTTGCTTGTCCATCCTGGCACGAAGCTCATTCTGATCTTTCTTGATCTCTTGCTGATCTTGCTTGATCTCCTTCAGAGTGTTAAGAATCAGAGGGATCGCAGAGGAAGACTCCCCCTGAATCAGAGCCTGCTGAGCTTCAGCTTCAGCAGCAGCTTGGGCTTCTGCATCTGCCTTAGCCTTGGCTTCAGCTTCCTGAATCCTTAGAAGTTCTGCTTCCTTTGCCAGGCGTTCTTCTTCCAACCTCTTTGCTTCTTCTTCAGCTTCCCTAGCCAATCTTTCCTCTTCTAATCTCTTGGCCTCAGCTTCTCCGGCCAATCTCTCTTGGAGCCTTTCCTCAGCATCTCTGATGTAGCCATTTCTGACTTGTTCAGAGATACTCTTCAGCCTATAAGATTCAGAGGTCATCCAACTAATGACTCTGTTCCAGTGTGTCCTAACAGATTTAGGATCATCACTAACTTCAGAGTTTTTAGCCAGAGACTTGATCTTCTGGACTGAAGCTTCTGCAACCTGTATAATGGCCTCCTCAAGGGTAGGTATGGTAAGTTCAGGTTCAGGTTCAGGTGAATGAGGTGGAGAGTTTTGAGGGCTGAGATTTAGAGGTTGAGGTTCAGTTTGTTGAGGTTCAGATTCTGCTTGAAGTTCAGAATCTGGGGATGAAGCATAGAGTGGGTTTACATCTAAGGGTTCAGATTCTGGTTCTGGGACAGCGGGAAGGATTGGTGGAGTGATATAAGAGGTGTGGGGATCAGATGGTTGAGTTTCAGAGGGTAAGGTTGTTGTTTGTTGTGGTGGAAGTGAAGTTTGGAGGGGTGAGGTTATTTCAGGTTCTGTGGTTTGTGTTCGTTGTGAAGCAAGTCTATGGGCATAGAGTGTTGCTATGGTTGGGGAGTTTGGGTCAGAGTGTTCTTGGTCAGAGGACTCTTGATCAGATAACTCTTGGTCAGAAGAAGGGGAAAGGTAAGGGGGTGATTCATATTCAGAGGATGAGGAAGAGCTGTGGTGATATAGTTGATTAGGGTCAGAGGTTGTTGTGAAATTACGAGCAATTTTTAGAACAGGTGGAGGTTGAGAGGTTCTGATGGTTGAAGGAGGGATTTCAGAGGTTGTATATAATGGAGGTGTTGGGAGAGGAGTAGAAGAAGCCATTACAGGTACAGAAGTAACATGAGAAAGAGACTTACCAGAGGAGGAAGTTTGCAGAGGAGCTGGAGATTTGGTTCCAGAGGTTTCTCCAAGTCTGGCTTTCTTTGCCTTCCTTGCTTCCTCAGCTATCTTCTTCTCAGAAAGACCTCTTTTGTATCTGACCAAATCTTCTACAGAGTCCAGACAGTCTTCAAGGCGGAAATCAGAAATATCAATGCCTTCATCCAGACGATCCTGAAGGTAGATAGCAATGGCATCTCTGGGTTCATTCTTGAAGAACCTTTCAAGGCCATGAGGCATCTTCCTCTGATCCTTCAGAGCTTCCCAGGTCACATCCATAGTGGGCTTAACTCTGATGTCTTTGATGATTCCCATACTCCTCAGATTTTTGGCATTCAGAGGCTTTCCCACATCAATTGCCAGATCATCCATACATCTGGTCTTCTCCAGAGCATCTACCAGCCCATGCTCAATGAAGATGTCAGAGAGCAATCTACCCAGAGGAATGTAGGATCTGGGCTTCATGTTATTCCTGGTTTCTCTGACTGAATCCCTCAGATATCTGAAGAGGAGAACAGGGAGGTTGATCGGGATACCCTTCTGAATACAGTAGAGGATGCATTTCTGATCAGCATTTATGTAATCTGAAGAGTTGGAGGCTGGACGATGATGGATTGTTCCCAGAATAATCTTCAGCCAAACTCGGAGGTTCTGATGAAGCTCCTTGTTCTTAGAGGGGTTTCCTTCAACATTTGCTTTGAAGATTGTAGGGTTAATGACTTCTGTGATGCGCTTGGACCTTGGAGGAATGTTGTAAATCCTTTTACCTCCAGCTTTCTCCATGTTTAGCAAGGAAGCAATTGATGCTTCAGTGATGACAATCTTCACACCCAGAACAAAAGAAACAATGAACTGGTCATCAGCATCTGCACATCTCCAGAACTCCTTCACCAGAAGAGGATAGATTGGACCATAAAGCCTGTCGAAGTAGGTTTCCCAACCTTGCTTGCGAAGATCTTCAGTAAGATCAACACCGTTTCTTCTCAAGTTCTCAAAATCCACCAGCGATTCACACAGTACATCTAAACCTTCAAAGGGAGTTGAAAGGTTTATGTGTTGTTCGCGTTCCAAAATGTGAGGTTCTTTGTAGACTGGGGTCGTGGTGACGTCTATAACCATGGGTGTTTGAGTGTTTGAGGTTTGGGGATTAGAAGCGGCTTCCATTTGTTGGGAGAAGTTAAAAACTTCTTGCTCTTGAGGATTCATGAAGAAAATTGATGAAGAAGATGAAGAACTGAAGGAGTTGCAGAGAAAACTTCGAGAGAGGGTTTAGGGTTTAAGAGTGAGTGAAGAGTGATAAGTGTGTGAAATGTGAGAAGAGTGTTTATATACCTAAGGGTAAAAACACATGCAAAACGACACATTTAATTGCGTTGGAACAGAACACAAGATTTGCACGCTAGGGGGGAAAAATGATTATAGCTAATAAATGAATGTCTAATCCCAACAGTAAGCACACTGCTCGAGGAGATTTCAAGCGTTCTGACCTTTGATTTCTTTTGACAGCTGTCTAGAAGTTCTAGGGTTAGACGCATGTTCCCCACGTGTTGATGTATCTGATCTTCAGGAATACCAAAGGATTTCTGAAGATTTCTAACTCAGATATCTTCTTAACTTGGTAGAAGTATCAGAGTCAGAGGCAGAAGTGTATTTGTTTTTATCAGAGTCTCATTTTACATGTTCAGAGCCAAATTCTACTCAGGGCAATTTTTAATGTTCAGATTTTCTAATATAAAACAAAATCTATCTTCAGCCAGAGGCTTAGTAAAGATATCTGCCCATTGATGTTCTGTATCAATGAACTTCAGCGTTACTATTCCTTTCTGAACATAGTCTCTAATAAAATGATGTTTAATTTCTATGTGTTTGGCTCTGGAATGTAAAATAGGATTCTTACTCAAACAAATAGCAGCAGTATTATCACAAAAGATAGGAATGTTACTCTCAAAAATTTGTAGATCTTCTAGCTGATGTTTCATCCAGAGCATCTGAGTTGTGCACAGTGATGCTGAGATGTATTCTGCTTCTGCAGTTGATAGAGCGATAGTTGACTGTCTTTTGCTAGCCCAGGAGATTAGATTGTTTCCCAGAAGCTGGCAATTTCCAGATGTGCTTTTTCGTTCTATTCTATCTCCTGCATAATCTGCATCACAATAACCAGAAAGCCTATACTCTGATGTTTTCTCATACATCAGGCCCAGGTTAGGAGTTCCTTTCAGATACTTAAGAATTCTCTTAACAGCTGTTAAATGAGATTCTCTAGGATCTGATTGGAATCTGGCACAAAGACAGACACTAAAGAGAATATCAGGACGAGTAGCAGTCAGATAGAGAAGAGAGCCTATCATACCTCGATAGAGCTTCTGACAAACCTTGTTGCTTACCTCTTCCTTCTCCAGAATGCAAGTTGGGTGCATAGGAGTCTTTGCAGAGTTGCATTCAGTCATGTCAAACTTCTTCAGAACATCTTTAATGTACTTGCTTTGATGAATGTACGTGACTTCTGGAGTTTGATTGATTTGAATTCCCAGAAAGAACTTTAGTTCTTGCATTAGACTCATTTCAAATTCTGCCTGCATTAACTTAGAAAATTCTTGGCAAACAGAGATATTAGCAGAACCAAAAATAATGTCATCAACATAAATTTGGCATATCATGAGATCATTCTTATGATTTTTACAGAAGAGTGTAGAATCAACTTTCCCTCTGATAAAATTTTGTTCCAAAAGAAAATTGCTCAGACGTTCATACCAAGCTCTGGGAGCTTGTTTAAGTCCATATAAAGATTTTTTAAGTTTGAAAACATGTTCTGGAAAGTTTGAATTTTCAAAACCTGGAGGTTGATTTACATACACTTCTTCTGAAATATAACCATTTAGAAATGCACTCTTGACATCCATTTGGTATAATTTGATAGAATGATTAATAGCAAAAGATACAAGAAGACGAATAGATTCTAACCTCGCGACTGGAGCAAAGGTTTCATTATAATCAATACCTTCTTGTTGACTATAACCTTGAGCTACCAGTCGAGCTTTGTTTCTGACAACTTCTCCTTTCTCGTTCAGTTTGTTTCTGAAAACCCATCTGGTTCCAATGACATGAGTGCCTCTGGGTTTAGGAACGAGATCCCAGACATCATTCTTGGAGAATTGATCTAACTCTTCTTGCATAGCTGCCACCCAATCATTATCTTGAAGAGCTTCATCACAGGACGTAGGCTCAATCAGAGACACTAGTCCCAGAGGAATATCTTCAGAAGTTCTGAAGGTAGATCTGGTTCTAACAGGTTCATCTTTGTTTCCCAAAATCAAATCTTCAGATACGTTGCTACGACTCTTGACTTTCCTTGGAATTTCTGGAGATTTAATTTCTTCAGAGTCTGGAGTGACATTTGCTTCTGGAGTTTTCTCAGATTCTACCAGAGTGATCTCTAAATCTGCAAACTTTTCAACTAGCTTTGACTTTTCAGGGTCAAGCTTATCATCAAATCTAACATGAATTGATTCCTCCACAATTTCGGTTTCTGTGTTGTATACTCTATAGCCTTTAGAGCGTTCTGAGTATCCTAACATGATTCCTTTCTGTGCTTTGGAATCAAACTTGTTTAGATGTTCTTTAGTATTTAATATAAAACAAATGCATCCAAAAGGATGAAAATATGAGATGTTGGGTTTTCTTCCCTTACACAGTTCATAGGGAGTCTTATCCAGAATAGGTCTAATAGAGATTCTATTCTGAATGTAACACGCTGTATTTACAGCTTCTGCCCAAAAGTGCTTTGCTACATTTGTTTCATTGATCATGGTTCTGGCCATTTCTTGGAGTGTCCTATTCTTCCTCTCTACAACTCCATTTTGTTGTGGAGTTCTAGGGCAGGAGAAATCATGGGATATTCCATTAGAATCAAATAGTTCTTCAAAATCTTTATTTTCAAATTCTCCACCATGATCACTTCTGACTCTAACAATTTTAGAGTCAAATTCTTTTTGCACTTTAGAACAGAAACTGGTGAATACAGAGTGAGACTCACTCTTGTGCTTTAGGAATTTTACCCATGTCCAGCGGCTGTAATCATCAACGATTACTAGTCCATACTTCTTTCCATTGACTGATGCTGTTTTCACAGGACCAAATAAGTCAATGTGAAGAAGCTCCAAAGGCTTAGAGGTAGAAACAACATTTTTCTTTTTAAAAGATGTTTTTGAAAACTTTCCTTTCTGACAAGCTTCACACAGAGCATCTGAAGAAAACTTTAGTTTAGGTAAGCCTCTGACTAACTCAAGTTTAGTTAGCTGAGAAAGTTTTCTCATGCTAATGTGGCCTAAGCGTCTATGCCATACCCATTGCTCTTTGTGAACTGACATTAAACATTTAACATTTTGATTTTTTAAATCAGAAAGATTTATTTTATAAATGTTATTTTTCCTCTTGCCTGTGAAAAGGACAGAGCCATCGTTCTGACTAATGGCTTTACACGTTTTTTGATTAAAGATTACATCATAACCGTTATCACTTAATTGACTTATGGATAACAAGTTATGCATTAATCCTTCTACATAAAGAACATCAGATATAGAGGGAAGAGTACCGTTACCAATAGTTCCGGAGCCTCTGATCCTTCCTTTCTGATCTCCTCCGAAGCCTACAAATCCAGCGTCTTTAAGTTCCAGGCTTTGGAACATAGACTTTCTTCCCGTCATATGTCGCGAGCATCCAGAGTCCAGGTACCATGACTGGTGTCTGAACTTTGCTGCATAGGATATCTGCAACATAGATAATCTTATCTTTCGGTACCCAGAATCTCTTGGGTCCTTTTAGATTAGTTTTCCCAGAGTTTCTTACAACTTTGGGTCTTCTAGCATTCTTAAATTTTTGTTCTTGTGTGTGTGTGTAATGATATGAAAAAGGAGATTTAAGCTGGTTACTGGTAGAAGATTTATCAGAATCAGAATCATACCCAATTCCCCTTTTATTATTCTGACTTACTCCATAAATCATGGATGCCATAATACTCCTATCTATTCCACTCTTCAGAAACTTCTGAAAGGCTTCTTCATATTTATAAATAATTTCATTTGAAGTTTGTGGTGCTTGAGACAACGCTTCTTCTAATTTTAAGCTTTTTGTTTTAGCTCCATCTCTTTCTAACGTTAAAGATTTGATTGTATCTTCATGTGCTAGAATTGTTGTCTCAAGTTCACTACATTCTTCAGATTTTGCTTTAAGAAGGCCTTTAATGTTTTTAACTTTTTGTTTTAATTTCTGAAGAGAGGTAAGAGTTTCTGATAAACATGATTCTAAGTCAGATCTAGAAAGTTCAGAAAATACCTCTTCAGATTCTTCATCTGAGCTGCTGGATGTGGTAGCCATAAGAGCTACGTTGGCCTGTTCATCAGAGTCAGATTCTGATGATTCGGATTCACTATCGTCCCAGGTGGCCATTAATCCCTTCTTTGTTCTGAAGGTATTTTTCTTGAAGCTTTCTTTCTTAGAGTCATCTTTCTTCAGCTTGGGGCATTCATTTCTGTAATGACCTGTTTCTTTACATTCAAAACAGGTAATATCTTTATTAGGTTTACCTTTTGAAGTTGACTCTGATCTATCCCTTCTGGGTCTTGATCTTCTGAAGTTGTTGTTGTTCCTTCTTTTCCAGAGTTGCTTAACTCTTCTGGTTAGTAAGGACAGTTCTTCTTCATCATCAGAGTCTTCAGGTTCAGAGTCGTCAGTATCTGCAGTTTCTGCCTGGAGAGCTTTGGTTCTGTCTGACTTCCGTCTTTCAGATCTGGACTTCAGCGCCACTGACTTGTTTCTTTTCTGAGGCTCATCCTCCTCTAGTTCTATCTCATGACTTCTGAGAGAGCTAACAAGTTCTTCAAGGCTGATGTTGTTCAGATCCTTTGATAACTTCAGAGCAGTAACCATTGGTCTCCATTTCTTTGGCAGACTTCTGACAATCTTCTTAACATGATCTGCAGTCGTATATCCCTTGTCTAGCACTTTAAGACCTGCAATAAGAGTTTGGAATCTGGAAAACATAGCTTCTATAGCTTCGTCATCTTCCATCTTGAAGGCTTCATATTTCTGGATCAACGCCAGAGCCTTCGTCTCCTTGACTTGGGAGTTTCCTTCATGGGTCATCCTCAGAGAGTCAAGTATATCTTTGGCTGTCTCTCTGTTGGTGATCTTCTCATATTCGTTGTATGATATGGCATTTAGAAGTATTGTTCTAGCCTTGTGGTGATTTTTGAAGACACGTTTCTGATCTTCTGACATCTTGCTTCTGGGAACTTCAGCTCCATTTAAGACTGGAGGTTTGTATCCTTCTGTGACAATGTCCCAGAGGTCAGCATCATAACCCAGAAAGAAACTTTCTATTCTATCTTTCCAGTAATCAAATTTTTCTCCATCAAAAACAGGAGGCTTGGCATTGTAAGAATCTTTCTCATTTGAGTGGGCCATTTGTTTTTCTCGCACTGGATCTCTCTACACGGTTAAGTGTTTGATTTGAAAATCAATAACAGAGCCGGAGCTCTGATACCAATTGAAGGTGAGAAAAACAAGAAAGGGGGGGTTTGAATTGTTTGAAAAATAAGCGCTTTTGCAATAATGAAAATCACACAATGATTTTATACTGGTTCGCTTATAACACAAAGCTACTCCAGTCCACCCGGCCAAGGTGATTTCGCCTTCAACAAGGACTTAATCCACTAATCTTGAAAGATTACAAACAACCCCTAAGAGAGAAGAAAATCTCTTAGTCCTCTCAAGTCTACAGACTACAAAGAGTCACTTGAGGAAATCAAATAAAAATTAGATACAAGATGTGTAATCTAGAGTGCTTCTAAGAAAGCAAATATTACAAACTTAAGAACAAATTTTTCACTTAATAAGCAAAAGCTTAGTGAAAATCTTTGAAGAACAAAGATGTTTTTCTTGAGCGTGATATAATTTCAGTATAGTTTTGGCTAGTGATTTCTTGTGTTTACTGAATGAGATTTCTTCTCTATTTATAGGAGTTGAAGTAGAGTTGAAGTAGCGTTGAATCTGTTGGATATTGAGATGTAGTTACGCCATTCCATTAATAGCTTCTGCAGTAGACTTTTTCACTTAGAAGTGACTACTTACCACAAGTAGTATCTTCTCTCTTGGAAGTGGAGATTAACGTCTCTTTCTAATTGAGGAAATCCATTTGCAGAACTTTAACTTGGCTTAAACGTTACTTCATCATGATTAACAATTCTGATTAGAGTCTTTGTGTATCTGGAGAATCTTGCTTCTGATGTTATTTCTTGAAAGTTCAGATGGCGCTGATAACTTCCAGAGTTTATAGAGGGCATTAGTTCAGAGTCAGAGCTTCTAGACTTTACTTCATGTTCAAATGCTTCTGATACTTTGTAGTTTTGTCCAGAGTCAGAGCTTCTTGAATGAGATTCCTCTTTAGATGCTTCTGATACTTGAGATTTTGCATCTGATCTTGTTTTGCATCTGATGACATCATCAGATTTATTTCTTCTTTCTTTAGAACCCTGCACACTTAGAAACTTTTCGTTAGGGTGCCATTTTTGGTTTCATCCTTTGTTATCATCAAAATCATGGAATCTGTTGTAGAACAATTTTTGTTCTTACAAAAAGTATTTAAAGATTTTTGGTGAAAGTCCCATATTTTTTGGATTAAAAATGAAATTAATATCAATTAAACAAAATAAAGCAATTGAATGGAAAACCAGAAAATATAAAAAAAAAGGCCATCAGATCTCCCTCATTAATTAAGGTGGCAGATCTGATGGCCACACGCGCGTTATCCATGGTGGACTTGAGTCAAAGCGCCACACACGTGTTAATCAAAACTGAGACCCAAGATTAGAACGCTGGACCAAGATCAGATGGTTGGAACCTTGCCAACACACCATCAGAGCCCTAGCTCCGGTCATCTTCTCCGGTGATGACCACCAGACTGATCCAACCTAAACTTCATGAAAAATGAAAAACAAGGACACTATTTTGAAGAGAAAATGCTCAGGATCACGAATTTGGCCTCGATTTTCTCCAATTCCAAGTATATGAAAAGATACAGGGATTTGAATTTTGAGGATCATGAATTGAGTTGCTTTGATTTAACCTCAAAGCAATTCAATCTTGTTGCCTACATTGGTAGGACTTCAGCCAACCAAAAATAAAAAAGAATAGTGAAGAATTGAGACAAAATCGAAAAGATGAAATTTCTGAAATTTAACCTTCGAGTAGCTTCAATTCAGCTTGATCTTGATCTGGATTTGCTTGACTCTTCCTCCTCTTGCTTGCAGTGATCAATTGAGATGAAAAGGGCAATAAATTCTAGGAGTTCGAAATTCAAAACAGAAGGTGAAATTCAAACTCGATTTCTATGAAATCCTCAAGAAATTCTATGGAGTGAGGGGTCTGAGTTCTCTTGGAAAAGCTTGGGCAAGGTGTTGATGCATTTTTGAGCTCATGGCACTTGAATTTATAGGCTTACTCAATGTTTTTTGCACACTTCAATTCAAAAATCCAAAAATAGCAATGATCTGATGCATGCTTGCATGGGCATGTATAAAGCCTAATTAATGATGTCAAAAGGTCCAAACTTAATTCCAAATGATTCTGAAATGAAATCAAGGGACCATGCAATGTTGAAATGAAAATTGGTCACAAATCTTTCCAAATGGGGCCATGCATTACACCCATACGCAAGTCCCTCAATTTTGATCCAAATGAGATGATCTTGAACTTTTTAGAAAGGTGAGATCAAGGGGAATAACTTTCACGTTGAACACCTTTCCATTTGAAACTTGGATCATGATGAAATTTGAGGTGTAAGTTTATAAAATCAAACATGTTTAAATTTTTTCTAAATACCAAGTCAAATGTTCACTTCTTCCAGCTTGGATAACTTTTGATATGGACTCCAAATGGAAAAAGTTTCTTCATAAAAGTTGTATATATCTTAAACCTCTTGGTCATAAATTTGAACTCATTTGGATTTTTCATGAAGGCGTTATGCATTTTAGAAGTTGAGGAAAATCACTTGTTCAATGGTAATGGCCCAAAATGACCTATAATATTTCCTCTTGGCACATGTAATTTCAAGTTGAATTTGAACTTCCTCCAAACATAAAAGTTGAAGAGGAAATCTTGAATTTGATCATGAAACTTTAATGGATTTCATATCATAAACATTGAGCAAGTTAGGGTCCTTGGAAGTTAACCTCCTAACTAGGGTTCAAACAAAATGACCTATAATCTTTCACCATAAAAATTGACTTTCCAAGCAAAACTAGCTCTTGACTTCAACATTAAAGTTGTTTGGAATGTAATTAAGAGTAGCTTTTCTCCTGGAATCATTTTCATATGACAAAAAGTGTAGGAGATAGGGTCTAGGGAACCCCAGGTTTGACCAGTTGACTTTCTCTGGTCAACCACCATGAACCACCTTGCTAACTTGACATTCTCTTGATATTTGGGACTCATGGAGGATCATATATGTGTAAGATGACGTAATATGAAGTATACCTTGAAATATTTGATCAAATGTTAAAGAAACTCGTCGAAGAAGTCATACAAGATAACCAGATGAATTAGGGCTTCCAAGGCAAACAAGCTTCAAAATCTTGATGAATTCTTCATCAAAATGATATGTGAAGATCATGGGGATCCATATATGATGTCTAGAGCCAATGTGAAACATCTCTTGATTAGTATCCTTGCATTGAGTGTCTTAAACCCTAGATATGAGCTTGATGAAGCATAGGTGAGCACACACACTACCTACAAAAGAGTTAAACTATACATTGACATATTTTTGGTATTTTGGTTAGTAAATAATGAAAAACAAAGTATGATACAATAAAAAGTGCTTGGTGATCTCTCCCAATGCAAACCCAATGAATGAGGGGTAAGGAGGATGCCAAGGTGTGATCCAAAAGCCAATGCAAATGATGAGATTACATGAGGGATCTTATGGTCAAAATTACGGTCTTACAGCTGCCCCTATTTAAGTACATTCTAACTGAGGATGTGAAAGTTAAAATCTTTGTATCAACTCAGTAGAATGGACTTAAATAACAACATATAGAAACAACTTTTGGTCCCTAAGAGACCTCATGATGCATATGATATGAATGTTAAAAATAATCTCTGTGGGGAGAATATTGCCACAAAGGAAAAGAATCCGGAGAGACTTAAAGCCCACAAGAGCAAAATGCATTCCGTGAGGAACACTCACTGGGGAGACAGAGACTCTAGGGGATAAAATTATTGTGCGTAGGCCAGACTACGACTTAAAAACTGCTGGAGACATGAGAAGAATTCCATGAAAATAAATCAATGGAAGGACTCGGTCGAGGATAAGGGAAAATATGCAGGAGAGACGGGTAAATCAGAACAAAACTAAAATACTCAAACCAAACAGGGGATTAGCGACTTCACTAAGGAAATACGCACCCAAACTCAATTGGGGAAGAAAGAACTTCAATGTAGGAGTACCAGAAGTATATTATCTATTACCGGTTACTGGATAGGAAGATAATGTACTCTGACAGAGAGACATATGTTACCGATTAGGGTAAACATATCAAGGATGACTCGCTAAGGAAAGGAGGTGTGTTTGTTACCGGTTACTGGGTAAGAAATAACCTGCTGGGGAAAATCTCAAATAGGATTTAAAACTACCGGTTACTAGGAAGAAGAGCAAAGAGAGAATACCTGTCACTGATTAAAGTGAACATATCAAGGATAGACTCAGAGGAAGAATATTTGTCATCGGTTAGGATGAACATATCAAGGATAAACTGCCGAGGAAAAAGTAGGAATTATATCTATCAGTTACTGGATAGAATACCAAAAAGAGAGTATTCGTCACCGGTTAGGATGAACATATCAAGGATAGACTCAACGGGGGGAAGCAGGATTTACGACTACCTGTTACTGGGCAAAAGACCACAAAGAGGAGAAAATTCGTTATCGATTAAGATGAACATATCAAGGATTAACTCTGAAGGGAGAAATAGGATTTATATCTACCGATTACTGGATAGAATACCAAACGGAGAAAAATCCATCATCGGTTAGGATGAACATATCAAGGATTAACTCTATAGGGAAACGTGGAGATGAATCCGCTGGAAAAAAAATAAAAGAAGTAGATTATATTTTATCGGGTATTGGGTAAAAGTAATGTACTCACAAATCGAGAAGAAAATTACCAGTTACTAGGTAACAAACTCTCAAGGGACCAAAAGTATCTATCTAGGTAAGAACTAGAAAGAAACTGTCATACAGGGACTCAACCCAATGAGGACATAACTCAAGGGAAGTGTTTCCATCTAGATAATTAACTGGGGAGGAAACTGAAACAATAATCATCCACGAGGAAATAACTCAGTGAGGGAATGAGAAAGGTTAGAGTCTTTTTGCTTAAGGGACTGACACTCTACAATTGAAGGAGGACAGACACACCAAACTTGCACGGGGAAATAATGGCACCGTAGTAGGGGATCAGAATAAAGGAATCAAATGCAATACAAATTCACAATGAAATATCTGATGTTGTGTTTTTATGCATGAATATGTATGTATATGATTATGTTGACAAAACAACACAAAAGATACAAATATCACAGATCTGAATCACCACTGCAACACTCAGCTAATCTCAACAAGATGGAAACACCAACTGAAGGAAAGGCTGGGGATGAACACAAATAACCTGGCTTTGAATAAATTCAACCCTGGCTGGGGAAAGAGAAAAGATCTGCTGAGGATCCGAGTTGAATACTGCTCATAATCAATACCATCGTATCTGAAGATGAACTCCGTCGGGAAGTACAAGAGATAAAACTCTTCACGGTGGATCTATGCAACATACTGAGGACGTGAGCCTACAGCTCAGCCGGGGAAACTAGTTTGCAAGAGGGATTGATCACTAGTTCAACTCTATTGGGGAATATGATGAATCATTCGGGAATTATCAAATCAACTGCTTGGGGAAAACCAACAAGGCTCCACATGTCAAGACTTACCTGTTCTCATGATGCTGTTGACATTCCTTATTGAAATTAATGTCCTTTTAAAGTGATTGCTTTTATTATTAAGAAAATAATTTTTATTCATTAATTTATTTCAAAATTATCATCATAAAAATTCAATTTTATTTAGCTGAAGAAAAAAAATAAGAGTAGAAACAATTGGATAAAAAGCTCAACTTTATTTAATAGAATGGTAGTCTGTAAATGACAAGACTCCATAGATCTTTACAAAAGTTGAAAATGGTAATTTACATGGAAAAAGGGCTACATTGAATACAATGATCACTACTCTCCCCACCCACTTCAATATCCACTATGCTCTTCGGCTTTGGTCGAGAAGGACGAATCAGAACCAAACGACTTGCTCAAAACTGTTCCAATGATCAGGACCAACCGAATACAGTTACTTACCATAATCCCTAATTTTTGCCTAGATTTCCCCAAGGTGGGATACTCAATCTATCGGGATAATTTTGTTTTATCTCTCTAACTTTTTCCTAGATCTCCCTTTCGGGTTTTCAATCTACCGAGACGCTCATTTTTGCCTAAGCCACCCTTTCGGGTTTTCAACTTAGCGAGTTGTTTTTTCTTTTTAGGTGAAGTATTTCTTGACTGCATCGGCATTCACAGGACGAGTGAACTTTTCACCATCCATAGTTGTAAGAACCAAAGCACCGCCTGAAAAGGCTCTCTTAACAACATATGGGTCTTCATAATTAGGAGTCCATTTGCCCCTAGCATCAGGTTTGAAAGATAAAATCTTCTTGAGGACAAGGCTACCTTCTCTGAACACACGAGTCCTGGCCTTTTTATCAAATTCCTTCTTCATTCTCTGCTGATATAACTGACCATGACACATGGCAGTTAATCATTTCTCTTCAATTAAGTTCAACTCGTCATATCTGGTCTGACACCATTCAACTTCAGTCAACTTGGCTTCCATTATGACACACAATGATGGGATCTCAACCTCTACTGGGAGCACAACTTCCATACCATAAACAAGAGAGAAAGTGGTTGCCCCTGTTTAAGTGCGGACGAATGTACAGTACCCATGTAAAGCAAATGGGAGCATCCCATGCCAATCTTTATACGTCACAACCATCTTCTGAATGATCTTCTTGATGTTCTTATTTGCAGCTTCAACAACCTCATTCATCTTGGGTCTGTAGGAAGAATAATTATGATGTGCAATCTTAAAGTCTTTGCAAAGAGCTTCCACCATATTATTATTCTAGTTAGATCCATTATTAGTAATGATATTACTTGGCACACCATAATGACATATAATCTAGTTCTTGATAAACCTTACACCAACTTGCTTGGTCACATTTGCATACAATGTCGCTTCAACCCACTTTGTGAAGTAATCAATAGCCGCTAGAATGAAACGATGTTCGTTCGAAGCTTTGGGCTCAATCATGTCAATTCCCCACATGGAGAAGGGCCAAGGAGAGGAAATGACATTCAACAGTGTCGGAGGAACATGAATCTTATTCGCGTAAATTTGACACTTGTGGCATTTCTTCACAAATTTACAACAGTCAGATTCCATTGTCAGCCAATAGTAACCTGCTCTCAACATATTCATAGCCATAGCATGTCCATTTGAATGAGGACCAAAGGAACCTCCACGGACTTCAGTCACCAATAGGTCTGCTTCGTGTTTATCCACGCATTTAAGCAAGACCATATCGAAGTTTCTCTTGTAAAGCACATCACCATTCAAGTAGAAGTTGCCAGCTAATCTCCTCAAAGTCTTCTTATCTTTCAAAGACGCCTCGGGCAGGTAAATCTGACTTTGGAGGAAACACTTGATGTCAAAATACCAAGGCTTTTCATCTTTAATTTCTTCAACAACAAATACATGAGCTGGCCTATCAAGACGCATCACAGTCAAATTGGGAACTTCATTCCAAAATTTCACCACAATCATTGAAGCCAATGTTGCAAGAGCATCTGCCATCCGGTTTTCATCTCGAGGGATATGATGAAACTCAACCTTTGTAAAGAAGGTTGAAATCCTCATTCCATAGTCTCTATATGGTATCAAATCGGTTTGATTCGTCTCCCATTCACCTTTGATCTGATTCACAACCAAAGCTGAATCTCCATAGACATCAAGATATTTTATTTTGAGATCGATGGCCTCTTCAAGTCCTATTATGCAAGCTTCATACTCAGCCATATTGTTTGTACACTTGAAAGTTAATCTAGTTGTAAACAGAAAATGAGTGCCTTGAGGAGTAATAATCACTTCCCCAATGCTATTACCATATGAATTAACAACTCCATCAAATACCATACCCCAGCGGGAACCAAGTTCTAGCCCTTCTTCAAGCAATAGTTTATCACAATCTTTCATTTGCAGGTACAAAATCTCTTCATCAGGAAAATCATACTGCACTGACTGGTAGTCTTCAATTGGTTGGTGAGCCAAGTGGTTGGCCAAGACACTACCTTTAATGGGTTTTTGAGATCGGTATTCAATATCATACTCAGATAAAAACATCTACCAACGGGAAATCCTCCCAGTTAAAGAAGGCTTCTCAAAAATGTACTTGATTGGATCCATCTTGGATATCAACCAAGTAGTATGATTCAACATATACTGGCGCAGACGCTTAGCAGCCCAAGCCAATGCGCAACAAGTCTTTTCAAGCATAGAATACCGAGTCTCACAGTCTTATTGAGGTAGTAAATTGCATATTCTTTCTTTCCAGTTTTGTCTTGCTGACTAAGAACACAACCCATACTCTCATCAAGCACACTCAAATACATGATCAATGGTCTTCCTTCAATAGGCGGAGATAGAATCAGAGGTTCAAGCAAATATTCTTTGATATTATCGAAAGCTTTCTGGAAATCTTCGGTCCAATCACAAGACTGATCTTTCTGAAGAAGCTTTAATATAGGCGCACATGTGGTAGTCATATGCGATATAAATCTTGATATATAATTCAAGCGGATGAGAAAACCCCTGATTTGCTTCTCAGTTTTAGGCGCAGGCATTTCTTGTATTTCTTTGACCTTGGCAGGATCAACTTCAATATCCTTCTCACTGATAATAAAACCCAACAAATTACCAAAACGAACACCAAAAGTACACTTACTGGGAATCAAGTGGAGTTTGTACTTTCTCAAATGCTGGAATAACTTCAATAAATGCTTAACATGTTCTTCTTCATCACTTGATTTGGCAATCATATCATCAACATAAACCTCAATCTCTTTATGCATCATATCATGAAACAGAGTGGTCATAGCTCTCTGGTACGTTGCACCAACATTCTTTAAACTGAAAGGCATCACGCTATAATAGAATGTTCCCTAGGGTGTAATGAGTATGGACTTTTCCATATCTTCGGGTGCCATCTTGATCTGATTATAGCCAGAGAATCCGTCCATAAACGAAAAGACTTTGAACTTAGGTGTATTGTCTACCAACATATCGATGTGAGGCAGAGGAAAATCATCTTTCGGACTAGCTTTGTTCAAATCTCTATAATCAACACACATGCAGACTTTTCCATTATTCTTAGAAACAGGCACAATGTTGGACACCCATTGCGGATACTCATAAGTAACCAGAAAACCAACTTCAATCTGCTTCTGCATTTCCTCTTTGATCTTAACTGCCACATCAGGATGAGTTCTCCTCAATTTTTGCTTGACCGAAGGGCATTCTGTCTTCAACGACAATCTATGCTCCACAATCTCAGAATCCAACCCAGACATGTCTTGATAGGACCAAACAAACACATCAGAATACTCTCGAAGAAGATCAATCAACCCCTTCTTAGCCTTTGAACATAATTGAGACCCAATCTTGACTTCCTTCACATCATCTTCGAAACCCAAGTTGACTAGATCGATCTGCTCTTCGAACGACTGAATGGCTTTTTCCTCATGCTCAAGTAAATGAGATATTTCATCAGATGCTTCTTCATCATCAGTCTCTTCCTCAGCTTCAAACACAGGGAAATCCCAGTTTGGAGGGGTAGTATGATCATTGTATTCAATGGGTTTGAGAACCAACCTGCATAATTATTTGATATTTTGATTTTAGAGAAGTGAATTATGACCAAATATTATGCAGATGGAGTATTATTATTTATTTATGTTTTTTTGTGATTACCATTTTCAAAAAAAAAAGCAAAAACTAAAAATAAAACATCATAGATATGGATGAATAAAATTGCATTTTATTGATGATAATTGAAATGCCCAATAATGTTCACTTCTCCCTTAGGCATAGGAGAAAGATTTTTCTTAAAATGAAAACAAATTACTTAGAGAAATGAATAACAGTAGCATATCAACAGCAACCTAATTGTTGCAAATCTGGCCATGCATCACAAAGTTGGCGCAAGCTTCGCCTTTATCATCACTGTCTTCGATCACAGCTTCTTAGTGTTGATCATTCCCATGAATGAACCCTCTACTACGGAAACTCGGTTGCACATCTTCATATTTGACGTTGAACGACCCTGGTTGAAATCCTAATTCGGCCCTATTCTTGTTCTCAGCAATCTCTATTATTCGGCCCCATTGATCAACGCTACCAGCCTCAATAGCATTCTGAGCATCCTTGAGAAAGGACATAGGTGCCCCAGTTTTCTTCACTTCAGCAATAGACAAGGCTTGGAACGACATTTCAACCTCCTCCTCAGCTTCAACATACGAAAAGGATGACAAATGGCTCACTAATAACGCCTTCTCTCCACCAACAACGACAAGCTTGTCGTTCTTCACAAATTTCAACTTCTGGTGTAGAGTAGACGTCACAACTCCAACTTCATGAATCCATGGCCTTCCTAACAAGCAGCTATAGGCCGGGTGGACATCCATCACTTAAAAAGTAATTTGGAAATCACTCGTACCTATCTTAACTGGAAGGTCCACTTCACCAATGACGGTTTTACGAGAACCATCAAACTCTTTGACAATCATGCCACTATACCTCATCGGGGCGCCTTGATAAGAAAGTATGGACAAAGTTGACTTTGGAAGCACATTTAGAGACGAACCAAAATCGACCAACACATTGGATAGCGCATCCTCCTTGCAGTTCATAGAAATATGGAGCGCTAGATTGTGATATTTGCCTTCCTCGGGAAGCTCTTCATCACAAAAACTTAAATTATTGCAAGAAGTGATGTTAGCAACAATGTGGTCAAACTGATCCACAGTAACATCGTGCTCAACATAGGCTTGTTCAAGCATTTTCTGCAACGCCTCCCTATGCGCTTCAAAATTCATCTATAGGGACAACACAGAGATCTTTGACGGGGTTTGGAGCAGCTACTCCACCATATTAAAATCACTTCTCTTTATCAAACGCAATACCTCATCATCATTATTAGCCTTCAGTTTTTTGGACTTACTAGACTGACATACTGGAGCACTAACTGGATTTACCACTGGCATCTCCACCCTCTTACTGGCTGTAGCATCCTCTATCTCTTTTTGAAATATCGGACCAAAAACACGACCATTACGGGTCACCTTTGCAATATCAACTATATTTATCACAGGATCTTCTACTAGTAAAGGAACTTTTTTACCATTCTTCACCATTGTGGCGTTATACTGATAAGGCACAGCTTTATCGGATGCATATGGAACAGGGCCCGCTAATCGTATTACCAATGATTATACCGATCTATTAACATTGTTGATGTTGCTGCTGTTGAACCGTATAACTCCCCACTCATGGGTCTTAAACACCGGCACAATTACATTCACATCATTTACCTCTCTTGACTAACAAATCTGGATAAAACCTTCATCCATCAACTTCTGAATATCCCTCTTGACAATAACACATCCTCGAGGGTTCACGTTGCATATCACACAACCATCATGGTCATGCTCACAATCACTAATCAAACAAATATCTTTATGGATTGCTACCAAAGATTGTCTGATATGGCGAACATCATACACTTTATACTCCCCAGGACAACCATCTACAATATTGACTGAAGCATTACCATGAGTAGGCAACAGATTAGCTTTCACATTAGGTGCTCGGTCCTCAAAGGACACCATCCCACTCTTCACAGGCTTTTGTACTTCATACTTCAACGAGTAGCAGTTTTCCGTGTCATGGCCAGGGGCTCCATGGTGAAAGGCACAACGAAGTTCAGGTTTGAACCACCATGGAAGTGGCTCCAGAATTTGCGGAGGATTTCTTGGTTGGATGAGGTTCTTGAGAACCAAAGATGGGCACAATTCTGCATAGGACATAGGAATAGGGTCAAAGGAGACCTTCTTCCTCTCTAAATTTTATTGGTTATTATTGTTGTTGTTGTTGAAGTTGGTTCTTTGTTGCGGTTGTTGTTGTTGAATCGGAACAGATTGATTATTGGAATTATTGGAAAAAACTGGAATTACTGAAGAAACTTGATGTTGATGTTGACGAGGTTGAGAACTTTTTTTGACATGAGGCCTCCTCTGCCTCCCTACAGATACTGAATTAGTCTCCCCCTCTTTCCTCTTGGAGAAACTACTCCCATACTTCTTACTGGATGATGCTTCTTCCTTGGACAGACGTCCTTCACGGACTCCTTCTTCTAACCTCATCCCCATGTTTACCATTTCGTTAAAGTCATTGGGGGCATGAGCAATCACACGTTCGTAATAAAACGAACTCAGGGTCTTTAAGAAAATCTTCGTCATCTCTTTTTCTTCTAATGGTGGACTAATCTGGGCAGCAAGCTCCCTCCACCTTTGAGCATACTCCTTGAATGTCTCCTTATCCTTCTGAGACATATACCTCAGTTGGTCTCTATCAAGCACCATATCCATATTATACTTTTACTGCTTGACAAAGGCTTCATCGAAATCATTGAAAGTACGGACACTTGCACTATCCAACCCCATATACCATCTTAAAGCAACACCAGTCAGGTTGTCTTGGAAGTAGTGAATCAGTAACTGACCATTATCAGTTTGAGTTGACATCTTTCTGGCGTACATCACAAGGTGGCTTAGTGGACAAGTAATTCCCTTATACTTTTCAAAGTCAGGGACTTTGAACTTCATCAGGATTTTCACATTAGGCACTAGGCAGAGCTCAATAGCACTCTTCCCAAATAAGTCCTTTCCTCTCAAAGTCTTCAACTCTTTACGCAGCTCGAGGAACTGATCTTTCATTTCTTCCAGTTTCTCATATACATCTGGGCCCTCAGATGGCTTAGAATGGTAAATGGTGTCCTCAACAAGAGGCAGAGTATGAAAAAATAGAGGTGGCACTGTCATGACCGAGCTAGATGCCGACAGAGAAACAAAAGTGGATGCATACCCTTCAGGCATAAAATTGGGTGGCATTCCCCAAGGGAATCCAGCAGGCATGGAAGGACCGATTGGCTGGCAGCAATAGGAACAGTTGAGGTAGCAACCTCAGAAATAACATTCCTCTAGGGAGGAGTTTCAGGAGTTGGTGAAGATTGATTCTGTGCAGCAAGAACAGACTCCATCATAGCAGTTAACCATGCAATTTCATCCTTCATCTCTCTATTCTCTTGCTTTAAGTGCTCCATGATCTTTAGTTGATTAGCACGAGTGTTGTATCGGTGAGTCAGATTGGCTAAAGCACAAAGGAATAACCAATAAGACATCTAGCGGAAGAAAACCTGGTATGCAAATGATGCATGAAATGCAATGTTTTTTGTTTGTTTTAATTTCAAGGAACATATGAAGTTCTATTTGCAAATATATATTAACAACAATTTGATTGACCATAAAATCTCTTTTTATTCATAAATTTTGGAAGGAGTACACTGAGTACAATTTCAGAAACCAAAATATAAATACAAGAGAAAATGAAACTAATTATCCTAAGGATCCCCTAGCAACAATATCAGAGGATCTGAGCGCGGGTGCGTACTTCCTTTGGATGCGTCGAATCTTAGACTCAAAAGATGTCTTCATTTGAGCCTTCTCAAGGACAAGCTGATCAACAATCTGTAAGAACAAAGTTGGTGTTACAATGTATCTCTAAGATTTTGATGATAACAAAGGATGAAACAAAAATGGTACTCTAACGAAGTTTTTCTTAAGTGTGCAGGACTCTGATCAAACAATCAGATAGATAAATGCATCAGATACAGAATTCAACTATCAGATGATGTTCAGAGAAAACGCGTCCAGAAGGTTCTGACTCTGATCAACAAAGGTACCAGCAAATTAGGAAGAAGTCAGCAACTCTGGCAAAGAAGACTGAATCCAGACTCTGAATTTGAAGTAGTCAAGAGCATAGATAATCTCTGATGTAGTCAAATAAAAGCAACCTCTGAAGATTGAACTCTGACTAACAAGACTCTGATATAAATTCACCGGTTCAGAACGCGTAACCATGAAGAAATCTGGTTTTGGAAAGAAAGTATTTCTAGAACGAAATTATGACGCACACAAAACTGTTTTAGAAAAGAAATAAGGAGAGTAATGATAATAAACATTCTTCAATGACCAAGATCCTGTTATCACTCTAACGGTTCTTCTCAACGCCTATATAAAGGACTGAATACTTCACAAGAAGACACACCTGAGACACACAAGAATACAAAAACTCTCATTCATTCTCTCTCATTTTTCACAAGTTACTTCTCTCACGTGAAAAGCTATTGTTCTTATAATTTTGTAATATTTGCTTTTTGTTAGAAGCACATTGCATTACAAATCATATTTTTTGCTAAGATATTTCCTCAAGTGACTTTGTGCAGTCTGAATACTTGAGAGGGCTAAGGGATTATTCTCTTAGACGGTTGTTTGTGTAATCTTTCAAGATTAGTGGATTAAGACCTTTTTGAAGGCAAAATCACCTCGGCAGGGTGGACTGGAGTAGCTTTGAATTTCAAGCGAACCAGTATAAAATTCTGTGTCATATTCCTTTTTATTCTCTATGTCTGATATCTCAAAAAGTTTTTATTTCCAAAAACAATTCAAATCTGACTGCACTTCTCTTCAAGTACCTCAGAGACTCAGTCAAAGACACCAAAAACAACATGAAGACCAGGAACTACATCCCTCTGGGGAGACTCATATCAAATGTGTTGATTGAGAGTGGCTTAGTGGATCACCTGATTCATCTCAGACTCATGGAAGATGTCACCATTGAGAATGGAAGGCTGCTGAATGCTTAGAATCTGAAGAGCATGTGAATCATTGATCAAGTCAGAGCCAAACCAACACTTGATACTTCCTGGGAAGCACTCAGGGATCAGAGGGATATTCCCAATGGACTCTACCTATTCTCCAAGATTGACCCTCCAGAGGTAGTAGCCTACTATATACAGAACCTTGCCAATTAAGGGGTGGACATCTCTGACTTCACAGTGGACTGGCTACCTGAGCATCCACCAAACTTCATGAAGAGGATGCGAGAGCCCTCTGAAAAGTCCAAGAAGGCGAAGAAAGCAAGGCTGGGAGAATCCTCTGGATCAAGACCTCTAGCCCCTCTGGCTGGCTCTCCAAGTAAGTTTGTACCTCTCTCTCTCTCTGTTAAAATAAAACCTCTTGCTTCTTCTCTTCCTTATACCACCCCAATATACACCACCATTGAAACTCCTCCCTCAACCATCAGAACCTCTAACCCACCCTCACTTAAATTCAACATTGCTACCACCACACTACCATTTTTAGAAGCAAAAATGTTGAATGAAACCACTTCACCATCATCATCACCATCTCCATAATCCCCACCATACTACGAACTCTCCTTCGACACCGAACCATCTGACCCCCAATCCCCCACTCTGGCTCAACTACAAGCCCGTGCTCTAGCCTCTCAACAACCATCACACTCTGAACCTGAACCAGAAGTCACTTTCTCAACTCCTGAACATCCAAACCCAACTACATCTAAACAACCTCAAATACCACCACCTACACAACAACCAAATCCATCGTCTGAACAACGAGTCCACTCTGAACCACAACCAACCCACTCACCATCTGAACCACACCCATAACCTGAATAAACAACACAATCACCCTCTGCCATTCCCACACCCACAACTTATGTTGCCTCCATACCTCCCACATTAAATTTCAGTGCCCCAAACTCACCTTCTCCATCCTCCCCAGCATCTGACACTAAACCAGAAACTACCCTTCCTACCCTAGAAGAAGCAATACAGGTTTTTGTAGAGTCTTCAGTGGAGAAGACCAAGTCTTTGATAATCAACTCTGACATCAGTGATGATCCCTCCGCAGTAAGGGTCCACTGGAACAGAGTGATCAGTTGGATGACCTCTGAAGCCTTCAAACTGAAAGGCCTCTCTGAATAAGTCCGCAACGACTTCATCAGAGACGCTGGTATCAGGCTCCAAGAGCGCTTGGCCAGAGAGGCTGAGGAACGAGCTAGGAAGGAAGTTGAAGAGAAAGCACGCATAGAAAAAGAACAACGGATTAGGGAAGCTGAAGAGAAGGTCGTTGCTGGTGCTGCGGCTGCTGCTGAGGCTGAGGCAAAAGCTAAAGCTGACGCTGAAGAAGCAGCTCGTATTGCTGAAGAAGAAGCTACCACGGCCAAATATGATGCACTGACTCAGGGGGAGCACTCCAACTCTGGGTTCGTCCCTCTGGTCTTGAAGACTCTGGAGGAACTGCAGAAATAACAACAAGTGGTTCGGGCTAGGCTGGATCAACAGGATTCTTTCAAAAACAACATTTAAAACATGTTGTCTCAGCTGCTCCAAAGGATTCCTATGCCCCCAAACCCTTAGGCACCTAGGATATTTGATTGTTTCCTTTCTGATTTTGTTGCTTCTTTTGCTTTCTGATATTTGACCTCTGTGCTGATTATCTATAACTGCTCTCTTTATTAATATCAACCGTTTTTTTGCTATGTCTTTTATTCTGATAAAAAGGGGGAGAACTAAAACAGCTCTGATGGAAACATAACTAAATCTTCTCAAAGCACTACAAACATTATTATTATTATTTTTACTAAATCAATGACTAAAGATATGCAGGAAAGTAGCTAAAGCACTAGACCGAGGAAGGTCCGGTAAGAACTTCTGATCTATCTAAGAATCTAACTCAGGGGGAGTCTTCTTCCCTATCTGATCTAAGAAATTTTGTACTGTTTCACCTCTACTCTGTATTGTTTTGTCATCATCAAAAAGGGGGAGATTGTAAGAACAAAGTTGGTGTTACAATGTATCTCTAAGATTTTGATGATAACAAAGGATGAAACAAAAATGGTACTCTAACGAAATTTTTCTTAAGTATGTAGGACTCTAATCAAACAATCAGATAGATAAATACATCAGATATAGAATTCAACTATCAGATGTTGTTTAGAGAAAACGCGTCCAGAAGGTTCTAACTCTGATCAACAAAGGTACCAGCAAATTAGGAAGAAGTCAGTAACTCTGGAAAAGAAGACTGAATCCAGAC
Organism: Lathyrus oleraceus; assembly: GCF_024323335.1. NCBI lineage: Eukaryota > Viridiplantae > Streptophyta > Magnoliopsida > Fabales > Fabaceae > Lathyrus > Lathyrus oleraceus. The sequence goes on from NC_066582.1 coordinate 261,104,191, forward strand.
TCTGAATCTGAAGAAGTCACGAGCATAGAGAAACTATGATGTGGTCAGATGAAAGCAACCTTTGAAGATTGAACTCTAACTAACCAGACTCTGATATAAACTCACCGGTTCAGAACGCGTAACCATGAAGATATCTGGTTTTGGAAAGAAAGTATTTCTAGAAGGAAATTATGATGCACATAAAACTGTTTTAGAAAAGAAACAAGGAGAGTAATGACAATAAACATTCTTCAATGACCAAGATCCTGTCATCACTTCAACGGTCCTTCTCAACGCCTATATAAAGGACTGAATACTTCACAAGAAGACACACCTGAGACACACAAGAATATACAAACTCTCATTCATGCTCTCTCATTTTTCACGAGCTGTTGCTCTCACGTGAAAATCTATTGTTCTTATAATTCTGTTATATTTGCTTTTTGTTAGAAGCACATTATATTACAAATCATAATTTTTGCTAAGATATTTCCTCAAGTGACTTTGTGCAGTCTGAATACTTGAGAGGGCTAAGGGATTATTCTCTTAGACGGTTGTTTGTGTAATCTTTCAAGATTAGTGGATTAAGACCTTTTTGAAGGTGAACTCACCTTGGCAGGGTGGGCTGGAGTAGCTTTGAATTTCAAGCGAACCAGTATAAAATTTTGTGTCATATTCCTTTTTATTCTCTGTGTGTCTGATATCTCAAAAAGTTTTTATTTCCAAAAATAATTCAAACCCCCTTTCTTGTTTTTCTCTACCTTCATAATCTTCTTCCAAGCACCAGAAGGCTGCGGCATACTAGAGGAAGATGGACCCTCTGGCTCTATCTGTCTCTTCACTGCTCGGTCTTCAAGAAGTTCAATAAGTGCATCCTTGTCTTTCGACTCAAGCTACAATTCTTCATGCTTTCGACTCAAGCTACAATTCTTCATGCTTTCGACTCAAAGCATGAAACTGCTCTTCCCACATATCTCTTTCTTGTTTCATCTTAGTGAGTGCGTCTTCCAACTCCTCTATATCTTGGTTAGGGAGAGTTGATGGCTCAGCCACAACCAAGGACATATGTCTTTCACAAGCATATGACATCTTCAACTCCAAAGCTCTCTTCTTCACCTAAATAGTGTAAGCTTCCAAAGCTACACAGTTGTACGGTCCAAGCTCGGATATTCCGTTCCTATGCACCTTATGCCAAGCATACATCATCTTCTACTTCGAATGTTGGGGATCTTTACCCTCTTGATAGAAAAGACCTTCTAACTAAGTTTTATTGGGTTTGTCTCTCAAGGGGAACCCAAGTTGACGACGAGACAAAGCAGGGTTGTAGTTGATTCCTCCTTGTGTGCCAATGAGGGGCACATTAAAGAATTCACCACAAATGTCGATAATATCCATACCATTCAAAGCAGAATCATACCAAACAATATCATCATTAGTGAGAGACATGAGTCTCTGAGACCACCGTAGACATTGTTTGTTCTCCAAGAAAGCAGACGTTTGAGGCAAGTGAGAAATAAACCACTTGTACATAAGAGGAACACATCACACAATAGTCCCACTGATAACACTGAAATTTACCGTAATTTCGACTCCGATTTCACATGCATTCTAGTTGTTTTATTGTTATTTTGTTGTGTTATTACTATGTTTTTCTTTGTTTTCAGGTTTTTACTTTAATCGGAGCCCCGATCGAGAAAAGGAGTGAAAAAGAGCTAAAAACCCTAAAATTCAGCATTTTGTACTTATGGCTTCCACCATGGCTGGCGCCATAGACCCTGCCATGACGTGTCCAAGCTCAACCTCCCTCAACTGCCACGTTCCCCACTACTTCCACTAAGGCGCCTCAGATTGGCCTTGTGGCGGGCGCCACAAGAGGAAAAGTTTTCTCTCCCATTTTCAAGTTGAAAGGCATCCTTGTCATTTCCATCTTTTTACTTGCTTATAAATAGAAACTCGAAATCACTTTTTCAAGCATCCAAACTTAGAGCAGAGGCAAACTCAGAGCAACTTTGTTTCACTTAGGCATATATTCAGTATTTTAAAGTGGTAATCGCTTCGCATTGGAGTGTTACCACAATTGTGTGATCGAGTCTGTAATCGAGTTTGGAGCACTTTGGAAGGAAGTTAATCCTGCCGCCATTTTCATTTCTGCTTTGCAATTTACTCAACCCTCCGATTGGAGCAGGTTTTTATTACTTGTCTTTATCTTATTTATTTTCCCGCACTCACTTTACTTTATTTATTTTCCTCGCACTCACTTTAAATTATTTATTTTCCCGCACTCGCTTTACTTTATTTATTTTCCTCGCACTCGCTTTAAATTATTTATTTTCCCACACTCGCTTTACTTTATTTATTTCCTCGCACTCCCTTTAAATTATTTACTTCCTCGCACTCGCTTTAAATTATTTATTTCCTCGCACTCGCTTTAAATTATTTATTTCCTCGCACTCGCACTACTTTTATTTACTTTCCGCACTCGCACTACTTTTATTTAAATTAATGCACTTTTACTTTACCATGTCTAACTAAATTTATAAGGTTAGAATGTAAGGATCGTAATCGAACCGATAATCCATACAATTGTTCGTAGAAGCACTTAAGGGATATTTTAACTTTCAACTTAAGTTTTCTCGCACTTCAATTCCGTTGGGTAAGATCGAAAGCCGTCCAACGTCTATCTAAACTTAATTGTTTTTAACTATTTCAAAATTAGCGAAAGCGCTTTGTTTAGTTCATTAGGAGATTTTAACTTAAGAAGAAAAGAGATTTTAAAACTATTTTCGGACGCGTTTATAAGTTTAGAGTCTGGTTCGTAAGAACCTCTTTTGGTTCAGAAATCCAGGTTATAGTACTTTTCAACTTAGTCAAGATATTATATTTCTTAAAAATAGGTTTACTACTCTAACGCAATGCGCGCCTTTTTATAAGTGACAATAAGAGGGTTTGATTAGGGAGTACAACTCGGTTCTCAATACGCGAAAGCGACAGTTCCCGTTGAATTAGTTCTTTTCAAAGTAGAAAACATTGCCCATAAGTAGTTCTAGCAGCAGATACTTGGATTATTAATTGATTATGTAAATTACATTCGACCCTGTCTTTATTAATTAAACTTTATTCAATACTTTACTATTCATTGCACACTCTAAAAACACCTATTTTGATTGCCTTTGATAAACACCATAACAATAGATAACGATAGATTGACACTTGGTCTCTGTGGATTCTGTCGCAACCAGAAAAATACAGTATGCGAAAAAACAACCGGCGAAGAAGAAATGACAGAAGAGTCACCACCGTGCGTTATTTATCCCAAAGGAGGGAAAGGAAACGCTCGAAGTAAACCTGAAGAGAAGGAAAGGAAAAGACAAGGTCTCGCAACCAAATCTTGGGTTCGGGAGTCGATTATGCGAAGGGAAGGTATTAGCACCCCTACGCATCCGTAGTACTCTACGGGATCCACTCTTGTTGTTTCTTGTCTAAAAGGTGTGTGTTTATCTAATGTACTATTTACTAAAAGGGTCAAGAGAAAAATGACTCGCACAGATATCGCATCCATTGCATACGTATCTCATCTGAATATGAGAATCAGAGTCTTCGTAGCTCGGCTGTCTATGGGTTAAGGGTAATTGTGCTCGCTAAGACATCGCGTCTTATGCCTACGTATCTCATCGGGAATGAGAATCAGAGCAAAACGTAGTTCAGCTAACTACGGGAATAAGGGTCTCGATTGCAACTAGGGCAAGAGAAGAGGAAAGTCTCGATGGCAACGAGGGCGAGAGAAAAGGAAAGTCTCGATCGCAATGAGGGCGAGAGAAAGGATCGCAGCAAGGGCGAAAGCAAACAAGGATTAGTTGTTAGTCGTTAGTCAAACTCGGCAAGACATCGCATCTTATGCCTACGTATCTCATCTGAACATGAGAATCAGAGTTGCCGTAGTTCGGCTACATAGGGCTTGCCATCTGAACATGGACTTACAAAGGAGGACACCAGTTGTGTCAAAGGAGAGTGGGCAATGTGTTCACGTCCTAGCAGTAGGTGTCGCAGCTCGCTGAATCGAGTCTTAGGCAGTTACCTCTTTGCAATAGAACGGACTGACATGCCACAGGATCGGAGACGCACGAAAGGTCTAAAAATGGGGAAGCTCTGCCCTAGAGTTGTCATGCAATATGTATTTAAGTGTTAGGATTTACAAATGGGAATATCTACCTAATGTTAGCATGCAAAAGAAAAAGGGAATCCTACCTATGTTATCATACAAAAGGATATGGGAATTCTATCTATGTTATCATATAAAAGAATAAGGGAATCCTACCTATGTTATCATACAAAAGGATATGGGAATCCCACCTATGTTATCATACAAAGGGTTATGGGAAACCTACCTATGCTATCATACAAAGGGTTCTATCTAATGGGCGCTACCTAATCGGAACAAGAATCGACGAATGGAGCAAGGAGAAGTGTTAGGGATAAGGGTAGATGGCGACGCATGAAGCAATCGACTTACAAGGTTGATGGCGATGCATAAAGCAATCGGCTTACAAGGTTGATGGCGATGCATAAAGCAATCGACTTACAAAAGGGTGGATGAATACGTGCTGGTTCTGTTAGGTTTTGAAAAAATGATTACTCGACGTTGGATCGAGGTTTTGATCTTGCTTTGAAATGGTTATCGAATGTTCATTTTAATTCTTGTATTACAGATGAATAAAGAATGAAAGAATAAATATTATACATTTCATGGGAGAGGGATACATTTGTTATGAATGGGGATTGTTCATCGCAAACAAACAATAATAATATATGCCTCATACACCATACAAGTAGGCCACAGTTAATCAAACAAGTAAGATATAAACAAGTATATAATCGAATCAAATAATCAAAGAATGAAATAATGAAGCATTAAACAATGTATGAGTGTAAGTGCAAGGGACATATCTCATTGTAAGGAAGAAACAGACGCTCATCTTCCTTCACCCTCTCCCCAACCTCACGAACTCACCCTTTCCACCCAACGACATTCTCGTACGAACTCGCCTCTCTCGTCCCTCTTACGAAGTCGCTCGCAATCATCTCTCAAACCTTTCTCTCGACGTCTTTCTACCTCAAAATCGCTCATCAACGAACCCTCTCACGCTTTCAAACTTAAAGAATCAATCTCTCTCAACTCTCACAATATTCATCAATAAGCATATGAGAAGGATAAAAGGAAAGAAAGAGAAGTTCTTACAAAGTGTCGCGGCGGTGGTGGTGAAGGACGTGAAGAAGCTGGCCTCCAGGTAATCGATTTTGCGATTTTAGGTTTTCTTTGTTTGAGATTTTCCGCCTCTGATTCTCGTTTTTCCTCCTCCCACTGATTTGCCTCTTCTATTTATCTTCTCTGAATTAGGGTTTCCAATGGGGTCTTTGTTGTTCAAAAAGAGTAAATTTGCAAACCCCTTTTGGTGTTCTCAGGATCAAATTGCCTGTTTGATGCTAGGCTAGAAACGGTATCCTGAGCTCATGCTTTCCTCCTTGAATCATCTCTATTCCAATTTGGGAATTTTTCTGACTTTTGAATTTTGACTATTGGCTAATTAACTTTACCTTTTTGCTGCAGTGAAAATGGTGTCTGATGAATTTCAATTTTGGTTCTTCAGCTTGTTAATCTCAACCTTTCTTTTGCAGGGTGATGTGAATGATATGCAACCTTGCTAATCTCGACCAGCTTCTTCTGCCATGGCCATTTACATGGTGAGTTTTTTTGACTGTCAGTTGATGTACCATGCCAAGTTTGTCATTTTAGGTGTTGTGTGGTGTTGGTCTCATATTGTAGTGACAACTTGTGTTTTGTCATGACTTTTGATGTAGCAGCAGGCATTTTGTGGACTTGCTTGAGCTTGTATTGCAGTGAATATTGATGACCATTGTTGTTATGCATTACAGCAAGTTTGGATTGGTTGCAAAGTTGTAGGCTCAATTGACTGTGGTGCTTCTGTTATTGGCCTGGCATGCTATGTTGGACCCTTGTCTAGCTCAACAGGTGGGAAGTATATAAGCCTGGTTTTTCTTGTGTTAGGCTCATGTTAGTTTTGGACACTGCAGGATACAGTCACCATTGCATTTTGCTTCCAAATTCATGATTCAAGGACAGCCATTGCAACATGATATCTAGTCCTATAAACCCAATGTGTTGGTGGCTCCATTTGACTTGTTGCAGGCCTTGAGGTATGTCTAATTGTTGTGACTTGGTTTGTGCATCCATCATGGTTTTCCTTCTGCAACTTGATGTCTCATGATGGCCTTGAAGGATACACTCACTATTCAGGTCTTGATTTGTAGCATTGTGGCCCTGGTTTAACTTTAGGTCTGTCACCTGCTGCATTGCTGTTTGCAAGTTATCTTGGTCTTGACACTGGATTGAAGGTGAGTACATCTAGTATTTCAATTCAAGCTTCAGGTTGTCATGCAACCAGTGGTTTCAAATGTGCATGGCATGGATTCAAAGCTTCACACCATGCATGTATGGCACTTGTTTCCTTGATGAATTATCCTATTGTGTCCTCCCATGGTGATGCAGTTGCATGATGTTGTGCTTTTTGCAGATAAGTTTTGGCTTCCATAATGCTTACCTGAAGTTTGCCTTGTGACTTGGTGTGTTGCAACAAGACTTTCAGCTTGGTTTAAAGGCCTCATTGCAGGTTAGAAAATCCTTGAGCATTGTTAGCTTAACCAAATGGATCTTTACACAACAACCTGTTGACTTATGGTGCACTGGTTTTGCAGCATGTTCAATGTCCATTTCCTGATTGATTTCTTCAGCATGTGGTTATGGTATGCCCTCTGAATTGTGCTCGATTTTCAACATTGCCATATGGTTCAACATCTTTTCCATGTCTTCTCTATAGGTTTCATTTTGGTTTATGATGTTTTGCTCTCCATTTTTCTGTTTCTTCAGGTCTGCAGGATGCCTGTGTTAACAGTTAAATGGTTATTTGCTAGGCTGATGTAGGGACTGAGTTTGCATGGTTGCTTGGACTATTTGTCATTATGCTTTGGCTTGCTGCATTGGGTAAGATGAATGGTTAGCTATTGCTAATGGACTTTGATCTGCATTGACCATGTTAAGTATGTGACGTTTAGGTATCCCTGCTGGTCTTGTTGTACAGGCTTGGTAGGCATCACACAGGTGTTTATGTTTAATGTTTTGGGGACTCGTTCAGGGTCATGATTCCACTGACTTATAATAAGCTTCAATGAAGGATTATTGTCCATTGTTTCCCACCTGCTTGTTGCCTTAATGAACTGGTTTTTGAAACTTCCATGTAGGATTATGCAGGGTCTGCTACTTGCTAGGTCTGTTGCTGCAGGTACATGGCGGACTATGCTCATTCTGCATTAAGCCTCGATGGTGATTTGGTTTAGTCTGCAGGTATTTTAGCAGGATGTTTCTTGGTATGGCTTGTTGGCATAATGCCAACTGGTTTGGATACGGTATTCTTGATGGTTTGGACATGATTGAGTTTGGTTATGTTGAATTTTTATTGCATGGAGGATTTTATGTTGCAGCTTTCCATGAGCCTTCTCCATCATCATAAATTCAAGGCCAAATGCATGTGGGAATGTTACAATGGTCAGGTTATGGTGCTGCTGCAAGGCTTGGCTCAAGTGTGCTGCAGGATTGGGTTGGATTGTTGCAACAGGGCTAGCATGGATACTTGGCTAAAGGTTGGTCATCCAGGTGGTTTAAGCGTGTTAGCATTGCCATCGCTTATGCAGGTATGACTCTGTTGTTTGCTGCATTGATTTAGGCCAAGGTTTGTGGTGTTTGCTGCAGCTTTTTATTGTAACAGGCCAAGTTAGACTTGGTTAAGCTAATGGTCGGTCACTTGATGCAGGTCAGGCATTGTTTCACATGGCCTAACTCACACCATTGTTCCAATTTCGGTCATCATGTCATGACCTTGTGGAATTCATGCTTTGATTTGGCTGCTATAGTATCACGATTGCAAGGGTCTGTGCAGCAGAGTAAAGGTTGGTTGTTAAGGCAAGAAATTCAAATGCTCAAGACATGACCAAGCGTGGTTGCGCCAAAGTGAAGAAAATCAAATTCAAATGGTTAAATCAAAGTCAACATGGACACGGAGAATGAAATGAGAGATAGGAATAGTCATTTAGTGGTCAGGGCTGAGCACTGGCATATGGTTGACTTTGGTCAACGTTGACCAAAAAGTCAATTGTTGACCAAAGTTAACAAATGGTCAAAATTCAAATGTGTTTGCATTTTTCTTGTAAGTGGACAATGGGATGACGATTGTGGTGAAAATCAGGGCTTTTGGGTTTAGGGTGACTTTGGTCAAAGTTGACCAAAAAGTCAACAATTGGTCAAAAATGTCAAATTTTGTATTTTCTTGTGTGGAATCAAATGTAATGGTTTACAATGACATGAAATAAATTGAAATGGATTAACAAATGGTTTGAAGTTGGTTTCCAAATTATTTTGTCTTATGACTTGAATGTTTGACTTTTGAAAAATAACTTGACTGATAATGTACATGAACAAGGCCATGAAATGAGACCATAAGGTTAGGGTTTTGACATAGTATCTATGAACCAATAACATGACTAGCAAGTGGCTTGAAACACAAGAAGCTTGGTTGTTCAGATGACCCAGACCATAGATGCATCCACAATCACATGAACAACACCATGACTTTGGACCAAAACCAATCCTCATATAAAACCAAAGTAAGGTTAGGCCAAGCATGCTAAACAAACATAAAAAATTCAGGACCAAAATCGGGGTATGACAGTTGCCCCTATTTAAACATCTTCAACTAGAGAATATGAAGCAGGACGTTCTTCATATGATCATTGTGGGAGATGGTTAAATACTAAGAAGACCCAGATTTTGATCCTGAATCCCCATGAAATAAAAGACAATGCCTGTCAGAATCGGCAAAGAAGCAATCTCAAAAGAAGAATCCGTTTGGTACGGTGAAAATCGGCCTGAGTACCGAAACAGAAAGTTGACCTGAATACCAAAATAAATGGTAACACAGGAATACCCATGGCCTGAACGCCGCACATTAGTCTGAACACTATGCATCGGAATATGAGAGTATCAATGTTGGTCTGATCACCGAAAATCTGGTCTGAACACCACTTCGACCTGGAAATCGGAAAACTGGCCTGAATGCCACAAGTACTTCGACCTGAATGTCGGAAACTTCTTCGATCTGAATATCGGAAACTGGCCTAAATGCCACTTCGGTCTGGATACCGGAAACTGGCCTGAATGCCACTTCGGTCTGGATACCGGAAACTGGCCTGAATGCCACAAGTTGCATCGACCTGAATGTCGGAAACTTCTTCGATCTGAATATCGGAAACTGGCCTGAATGCCACAAGTTGCATCGACCCGAATGTCGGAAACTTCTTCGATCTGAATATCGGAAACTGGCCTGAATGCCACAAGTTGCATCGACCTGAATGTCGGAAACTTCTTCGATCTGAATATCGGAAAAACTGGCCTGAATGCCACTTTGGTTTGAATACCGGAAAATTTGCCTGAATGCCACTTCGGTCTGAATACCGGAAAATTGGCCTGAATGCCACTTCGGTCTGAATACCGGAAACTTCTCATGCCTGTCAACATCGGCAAAAAAGAAAATGATAATTGAGGCAGCACGTGGGCTAACGATCCCTGCTGGGGATAATAAGTCATGAACAACCTTCAGTCTGAGCACTGGAAACAAACTTCTGGCTTGTCACTTGGGATGCCGAGAATGTTTTATGCTTACATGCGTATGTTTGAATTTTTCAATGGCGTAATGCTCCATGAGAATGGAAATGCTACGCGATTTGGGAGGATGCAATGCAATATGATTCTACATGCAGGGATGCGAAATGCTGGGGAAAATGCCAAGCTGAAGCAAGGAATCCCGTTGGGGAAATGATTATAATCTTCCGGACCCTGGCACTACTGTTGGAGATGCACAGCATAATGAACTATGTGGGGAAATGGCCGGCCGCGCGGTGTTCTGGCAATGGCGAGATACCGAGACTCTGACTGGGGAGAGAACGGCGCTGGAAACCTGTTGTTGGGGGAAGCGATAGTGGTTCTGGAAACCATAATCTACGAGAGATGACTCAGCAGGGGGAGGCAAACACCGATACGGTACCGAGGTTATGCTTCCAGGAAAGAGATCATCGATCTGGGATTGAAAACATCGATCTGGCATCGAACTCCGAGGAGCAGCTGCTTCTGCTGGGAAGATACAATCTGGTACTGTCAACTCCGCTGGGAATATACAGTCTGACACTGTCAACTCTACTGGGGAGTGTATAGTCTGAAGCACATGTTAACTCCGCTGGGGATATACAGTCTGGAACTGTTAACTCCGCTGGGGATATACAGTCTGGCACTGTTAACTCCGCTGGGGATATACAGTCTGGCACTGTTAACTCTACTAGGGAGTGTATAGTCTGAAACACATGCTTGGGAAGCACCGTAGTGAGAACCTGCTGGGAATCTTAAGGAAATGCCCCGAGTGTACCTGTTCTGAATAGATGATTCAAAGTACTTAAAATTCACATCAACTTTAAATGTTTATTAAGCATATACCTGTAAAGCCCTTATGTGTCATGATGCAATGTTTATTAAAAATTCGGACGTCATTTTTGCAAACAAAACAGTAAAATGAAAATGAACACAGAGATGTACTGAATAACATGATTTTATTGATTGAATGGCCTCTGAATAGGCATTTACATCAGGAAGCAATCCCTGGAAAGAGGTAATCGCAAAACAAGAATTAATCTAATGGCAATGTGAAATGGATTTCTATTGGATTCCAATTCTGCTATGACTCGTCCGTCTTCAAGATCTTCCAGATGATCAGCCTTCTGAAAAGGTGATTAGATTGTTTTCTTCCTTTTGAAATTTTCCAGTCATCGACATGAGATGAGATTCAGAACTAAATCAGAACGCAGTCATTCGCTTGATCCCTAACTTTTGCCTGGATTGCCCTTTTCGGGTTTTCAATCCACCGGGATACCCATTTTTGCCTAAGTTGCCTTTTCAGGTTTTCAACTTACCGGGTGTACGATCTTTTCATTTTTAATCCTTAACTTTTGCCCGAACCTTTTCATTTTCTTGGTTCGTCAGGATGCCCATTTTTGCCTGGACTATTCTTTTTACCGTCCAGCGGGTCTATTTTATGCAAAGTATTTTTTAACTGCGTCTGAGTTTATCGGGGAAGTGAAGTCTTCACCATCCATCGTTGCAAGCATTAAGGCCCCTCCATCAAAAACCTTGGTGACAATATAAGGTCCCTCATAGTTAGGAGTCCACTTGCCCCTGTTATCCGTCTGAGGAGGAAGGATCCTTTTCAACACTAAATCTCCGACTTGGAAACAACGAGGACGCACTTTCTGATCAAAGGCTCTCTTCATCCGACTCTGATACAACTGCCCATGACAAATGGCTGCCATTCGCTTCTCTTCGATAAGACTCAACTCATTGAACCTTGTCCGAATCCATTCAGCTTCGTCTAGCTTGACATCCAACAGGACTCTTAGAGAAGGAATCTCCACTTCAACAGGTAGAACTGCTTCCATACCATACACAAGGGAGTAAGGGGTTGCCCCGGTCGATGTACGTACTGAAGTGCGGTACCCATGCAAGGCGAAGGGTAGCATCTCGTGCCAATCTCTGTACGTAACGACCATCTTCTGCACAATCTTCTTTATGTTCTTATTTGCTGCCTCAACAACATCGTTCATCTTAGGACGATAAGGGGAAGAATTGTGATGCTGAATGTTGAAGTTCTGACACAACTCCTTCATCATTTTGTTGTTGAGATTAGAACCATTATCGGTAATGATTCTTTCGGGAATCCCATAGCGACAAATGATTTCCTTCTTAATGAAACGGGCAACCACATGTCTGGTGACATTCGCAAACGACGCTGCTTCGACCCACTTGGTGAAATAGTCGATGGCAACAAGGATGAAGCGATGCCCATTGGAAGCAGTCGGCTCAATCTTTCCAATCATATCAATGCCCCACATAGCGAACGGCCACGACGAAGACATCACATTCAGAGGATTTGGCGGCACATGCACCTTGTCAGCATAAATCTGGCATTTATGACACTTTCGAGCATATTTGAAACAGTCTGATTCCATGGTCATTCAATAATAACCTGCCCTCAACAATTTCTTAGCCATTGCATGTCCGCCGGCATGAGTACCGAAGGAACCTTCATGAACTTCCTGCATTAACATGTCCGCCTCGTGTTTATCTACGCATCTGAGCAAAACCATGTCGAAGTTCCTCTTATACAGCACATCGTCTTTGTTCAAGAAGAAACTGCCTTTTCTTCTCAAAGTCTTTCTGTCATTGTTGGATGTCCCTGCAGGGTACTCTTGATTCTTCAGAAAGTACTTGATGTCGTGATACCAGGGCTTGTCATTAACCATTAGTTCAGCGGCAAACACATACGCGGCCCTATCAAGGCGCATAACATCGATCCTAGGAGCATGATTCCACCGAACCACCTTGATCATGGAGGATAGAGTAGCAAGAGCATCTGCCATCTGGTTCTCATCACGAGGTATATGATACAACTTTACTGTTGTGAAGAAAGTCAACAATCTTCTCGTGTAATCTCTGTAGGGGACCAGAGTGGGCTGGAGAGTATTCCAATCACCATTCACTTGATTGATCACCAGAGCTGAATCTCCGAATATGTCCAGAGTCTTGATTCTCAAATCAATGGCTTGCTCAATACCCAAGATACATGCCTCGTACTCAGCTTCATTATTGGTGCACTCGAAAGTCAGACGAGCGGTGAAAGGCATGTGGGCACCTTTCGGAGTAGTAATGACAGCACCAATTCCACTTCCTCTGGCATTGACAGCCCCATCAAACGTTAAAATCCACTTTTCATCTGGATCAGGTCCCTCCCCAACAACTGGCTCTTCACAGTCTTTCATCTTGAGGAACATGATGTCTTCATCTGGAAAATCAAACTTCATCGGCTCGTAGTCTTCAATCGGTTGTTGAGCAAGATAGTCTGACAGAATACTCCCCTTGATGGCTTTCTGGGATGTATACTGGATATCATACTCTGTCAATACCATTTGCCAACGAGCAACCCTTCCGGTAAGAGTTGGCTTCTCAAATATATACTTGACTGGATCCATCTTAGAGATCAGTAAGGTTGTGTGAGTCAGCATATATTGTCTCAATCGCTTAGCAGCCCATGCAAGTGCACAACATGTCTTCTCAAGCATTGAGTATCTCGACTCGCAATCTGTGAACTTCTTACTCAAGTAGTAGATGGCATGCTCTTTCCTACCTGTCTCGTCGTGTTGACCGAGAACACAACCCATAGAATTGTCAAGTACTGTCAAGTACATAATCAGCGGTCTCCCTGAGACTGGAGGCATAAGGATAGGAGGATTCTGCAAATACTCTTTTATCTTTTCAAAAGCCCTTTGACAATCGTCGTTCCACCTGATAGCCTGATCTTTCCTCAACAATTTGAAAATTGGCTCACACGTGGCTGTTAGATGAGAGATGAACCTTGCAATGTAGTTCAACCTCCCTAAGAAACCACGGATTTGCTTCTCTGTTCTTGGCTCAGGCATTTCCTGTATTGCTTTCACTTTGTCAGGATCCACCTCAATCCCTTTTCCGCTAACAATAAAACCCAACAATTTTCCAGATCTCACCCCGAAAGTGCACTTGTTCGGATTAAGCCTCAGCTTGAATTTCCTTAAACGCTCCAACAGCTTCTGCAGATTCACCAGATGTTCTTCTTCTGTCTGAGATTTGGCAATCATATCGTCCACATAAACCTCAATTTCATGATGAATCATATCATGGAATAGAGTCACCATAGCTCGTTGATATGTTGCCCCAGCGTTTTTCAGACCAAACGACATCACCTTGTAGCAGAAGGTGCCCCATGGGGTTATGAAAGTTGTCTTCTCCATGTCTTCTGGTGCCATCTTGATTTGGTTATAGCCAGAAAAGCCATCCATGAAGGAGAATACCGAGAACTGAGCTGTGTTATCCACCAAAACGTCGATGTGAGGTAATGGGAAATCATCTTTAGGACTGACTCTGTTCAGATCCCGGTAGTCGACACACATCCGTACCTTTCCATCCTTCTTAGGTACTGGAACAATATTTGCGACCCATGGCGGATAATTGGTAACCGCTAGGAACCCTGCATCCAACTGTTTCTGTACTTCTTCTTTTATCTTGACAGCCATCTCTGGTCTTGTTCTTCTGAGCTTCTGCTTGACCGGAGGACAACCCTCTTTGAGAGGTAAACGGTGTACCACAATGTCTGTGTCAAGCCCTGACATATCCTGATAAGACCAAGCGAAGACGTCAACATACTCTTGCAACAGTTCAATCAACCCCTTCTTCACATTATCTTCCAAAGCAGCCCCTATCTTGATTTCTTTCTTGACGTCCTCGGTGCCAAGATTAATCACTTCAGTAGACTCTTGATGCGGTTGAATGACCCTTTCCTCCTGTTTTAACAGCCTGGCAAGTTCTTCAGGGAGTTCACAGTCTTCATCACCCTCTTCTTCAGCTTGGAAGATTGGATTTTCGAAGTCGAAGCGAGCCATAGCAGAACTGTTATCAATAGGATCCGGTGGTGTGCATCTGCATGAGTGTGAACAGTGAGTGAAAACTAAACAAAACATTGCCAAATATTTTTATTCTTTTGAAATTTTGAAAACTGTAAAAATAGAAAAACAGTGAACAAAATATTTGAATGCGAAAGACGTCCTTCATTTATGATAAACAATGCAGGTATTCACATAGATGAGCCCTACAATGAGTCATTACGCCCTGGGCGGAACGTAAGACTTGGACATGCATGAATAAACAAAGAAAAATTACTCCTCTAGAAGAGTGACTTGGACAATTTCCTCGGAAGACCAATTGTTGATGACTTCACCCGGGATCCTCGGACGCACCCAGTTGTCGATGTCACAATCACTATCCCCATCCTCTTCATTGATTGCTGATATCTGGCCATATTGGATGACGCCAGCACTGGAGAAAGTAATCGGCCCCTGACGAGTCTGAAATGCTGAAGTTGTAGAAGTCAGCGCTGGTTGATACCCAATCCCGAACTTGTCGTCTTTCATTGGTAACTCCAACAGACGTCCCCAACCGGGAGCGACACCTGAATCCACCAAAGCCTGTTCCTGTTTGAAGGATGAGATGGAGGCACCTGCTCTAAACTCTTCCACCGGAGCTGCGTCCTTGATCTGAACTGACTCAAAGGCCTGACAGAGAGTCTCTTGAATTTCACCTTCCACCTCTACATACTTGAATGTAGATAGGTTACTGACCAGGATGTCCTCCTCACCACAGACAGTGACAATTCTTCCATTGACTGGGAACTTGATCTTCTGATGCAGTGTTGAGGAGACTGCCCCAGCATTGTGGATCCAAGGACGACCCAGAAGGCAACTGTACGAGGGACTGATATCCATCACATAGAATACGGTGTTGAAGGTTTGTGATCCAATCTGAATTGGCAATTCTACCTCTCCAAACACCGACCTCTTAGAACCATCGAAGGCTCTCACCATGAGATCGGAAGGTTTCAAGATCAAACCTTCTACTTCTAACCTTGACAGGGCTCTCTTGGGTAGCACGTTGAGAGAGGAACCTGTATCCACCAGAACGTGAGATAACACGGTGTCTTTGCATTCCATTGAGATATGCAAAGCCTTATTATGATTGCGTCCAGCTGGTGTTAAGTCAGAATCAGTAAAGCCCAGCCCGTTGCTTGCATGAACATTTGCAATGATCCCTTCTAGCTGGTTTACTGAGATCTCCTGAGGCACATATGCAGCATTAAGGACCTTCAGAAGTGCCTCCCTGTGTGCCTCTGAACACAACAGGAGTGAGAGAATGGATATCTTAGACGGCGTCTGAACCAACTAATCAACTACCTTGTAGTCGCTTTTCTTTATAATTCTTAAGAGCTCGTCCACATCCTTTGCAAAAGTGGGCTCAGAACCATCTTGGGGTGCAGAGGTACCCTCATTCACGACTTGCTTGCCTTTGGCCTTAGCCGCGGCATCAGCATTATCAGCTTGGGTAACGGGTGGCGAGAATAGTCTGCCACTCCTGGTGAATCGCCCGATTCCACCAACATTGTCCACTGCGGGACCTTCAGCTTCGAGTTCAGACTTTTGACCCTCTTCTACCTCCAAAGGTCGTTCCACCCCATGATCGTGTGTGTATACACTCCCCCCATAATGCCAAGGAATGGCCCTATTGCTTGTGAAAGGTAAAGGACCAGGGGTTGTGATTGTCATAGCGGCTGGTCGCACTGGTGGCACTGGTTGCGCTTCTGGCACACTGATCTGATTAGTCGGGTAAAAGATGGTGATAGTAGTGACATCATAGTCATACTCGGGAATTTCATTCATTGAAACAAAAACATCCGGAACACCGGAATCAAGTTCAGTTACATCAAGATCAGACACATTGTTTGGTATATCAGCAACAACATTTGAAAAATTAAATACATCAATGGGAAATACACAATCAGCAGGAACAACATCTGAGAATTCTTCAACAGCATCTTCAAATACCTCTTCAACTACCTCTTCAGCAAACTCTTTGACAGACAGGTCTTCAACTTGGAGGGTACCATTGTCAAGCAAGACCTGGATACCCTGCTGCAGCTTCAAGCAATCCTTACCCTGTGTAGCGCAATCCAAACAACCTTTCCCACAACCGGGGAAAACATCGGCCTTCAGCAAGCATTCCTTAATTTCCAACAACGGGGTCTTCAACTTCAACACATCCTTAACAGACTTGGCTTCTTCTTCCAGCATATTAACGTTTGCACCACCATGCTGTGGCATGGGATTGTTGACGACATTAGGAGCCGGTGCAAGGCTGATAGCCTTTGAATCAATGAGGTCCTGAACTACATGCTTAAAAGCTTTGCAGTTCTCGATATTGTGGCCAGGTGCTCAGAGTGGAAACTACACCTAGCATTGGCATCGTAACCCGCCGGAAGTCTACCAACCGGAGGAGCCAGAGTGCGTAACTGCACAAGTTGTAGCTGTTGAAGACTAGCAAGCAGTTGAGCGCACGACATTGGAAGAGTGTCGAAACGCCGGTCCATCATCCTCTGCCTTTGTTGATAGGTGGGTCTGTTACCTGGTTGTTGTTGTTGTTGATACTGAGCTGGTTGACGTTGTGGTTGTTGTTGTTTTAGTGGTGTTGCAGCTGGAATGGTCACAGCCGCAACAAACGGTTGCCGATGATAGTTTTGAAAGTTATTCCCTTGGTTATTCCTATTTTGATATGAAGATACAGAATTCACACCCCCTTCCCTCTGCTTCTGTCCTCCCATAAATGGCTTCTTTACTCCTGACGAAGATCCACCTCCATTGTGGCTCTTGTAGGTCTTCAGGTAATTCTCCACCCTCTCTCCGGTAGAGACCACATCAGCAAAGTTGGAGGCATTGCACCCCACCAGACGCTCCAGGTAAGGTCCAAGCAACGTATTCATGAACATGTTGGCCATCTCCTTTTCCAACATGGGAGGTTGAACACGGGAAGCTGTCTCCCTCCAGCGTTGAGCGTATTCCCTGAAGCACTCATTGCTTTTCAGAGACAGGTTTTGGAGTTGAGTTCTATCTGAGGCCATGTCTGCATTATACTGGTATTGCTTCACAAAAGCTTCCGCCAAATCCCTCCAACAACGGATGTGAGCTCTATCCAACCTCATGTACCATTCTAGGGATGCCCCAGCTAGGCTGTCCTGGAAGAAGTACATAAGTAGCTTCTCGTCATCAGAGTATGCAACCATCTTTCGGAAGTAGGCCTGCACATGGGTCTTCGGGCAAGAGCTACCATTGTACTTGTCAAAGATTGGGACTTTGAACTTCGGTGGGACCCTCACGCCTGGGACCAATCCCAAGTCAGAAACATCTACCCCCAGAGGGTTTTGTCCTTCTACCGCCTTCAGCCTCTCCTCTAATCTCCTGAACATGGGATCCATGCCATGGCCCATGCCAAAGTCTTCTGGAAGCAAGAACTGATCATCTTGATCATCGTGAATGGGTTGTTGATCGTGGTTGTTATGTGGGATCGGGACAGGCCCCGGTCCATTAACCTCTGCAATTGGAGGATCAGTCACGACCTCTGGTTGAGTAGTTACGGGATTCCTTTGTATCATTTGTCTAATCTCCTGCTGTCCCTGAGCTACTCCCTGAACCACATCCATGAATTGGTTCATGCGGACCCTCATCTCAGCAAGTTCTGCTTGTAGACCCTCCATAGCTTTCTGCTGGTTTCTGCGGGTACCGTACCGGTGAATTCTTGAATCAGCTATCCTGCTAATGGAACACCCCACAAAATGAGAACACCACGACGGTACCTGTTATGCAAGACATGCTATGGATATGAAAATGTAATGACATGTTTATCAATTCCAAAAGGTATTCTAACCCTTTGATTCCAGTCTCTCGTCAGATAAAAAGTGTAAGAAAAACCCCGACCAGAATCAAGAAGAAGATATCAGCCCCTGGGAATAGATAAACATGTGTTGAATGATTTGAATGCAAAATGATGTGATGCAATGCAGTGACATGGAAATCGGGACTGCTGTATCCGCTTGAACATCTGTCAGGTTGCACTGTCTGAAGAGAAACCCACTGAGGAATATAATACAAGACCAAAACTCTGCTCCAGAAAACCGGGTTGGTTGGAGGTTAAGGTTTCCTGAATTTAGCCCGCCCCTCACTGGTAGGTTCTAAGAACAGAAGTTTATCAGCTTCAGCCCTTCAGTCGAGAATAATACGTTTACCACTGAAGGTTTGGCATTATTACGGGATAAAAGACCTCTGCTGACTCCCCTCAACAGGATATCCTAAAGCAAGTTCCCAGTCTCGGGGTCCTTGGATTGAGCAGCGAGAATGCGCCCACCAGAGCTAACATAAACGCGTCTCGGAGGAGAGGCCTCGACTGAGTTCTCGGGAAATGGTCACCAGAGTCGATGATTTCTAAAGGAATATCTGTCGTTATGGAACACCCATAAGACAAAATATATCCAACAGAAACCTCGTCTGGAATGTGGGTCTCATGAACGACTTAACGTAGCAACATACCACGCAAGCCTCATGACTATCCATTCTAACACCTATGTGTACACTCAAGCCTGGGTAGTGGGCTTATCTCTCATAGAACAGTCCCAATCCAACAAACAAACAACCCACAGAACCCACAGATACAACAAACATATGTACATGAATGCAATAAGGTAAAGCAGGTAAATGCTGAAAATAAATAACTGTACAAAAGAATAAACACCCAACAAACAAGAAACCTACAAAAGCTAGGAGGGACTCGCTTAGGGAAACCGGGTCCCCAGCAGAGTCGCCAGCTGTCGCAACCAGAAAAATACAGTATGCGAAAAAACAACCGGCGAAGAAGAAATGACAGAAGAGTCGCCACCGTGCGTTATTTATCCCAAAGGAGGGAAAGGAAACGCTCGAAGTAAACCTGAAGAGAAGGAAAGGAAAAGACAAGGTCTCGCAACCAAATCTTGGGTTCGGGAGTCGATTATGTGAAGGGAAGGTATTAGCACCCCTACGCATCCGTAGTACTCTACGGGATCCACTCTTGTTGTTTCTTGTCTAAAAGGTGTGTGTTTATCTAATGTACTATTTACTAAAAGGGTCAAGAGAAAAATGACTCGCACAGATATCGCATCCATTGCATATGTATCTCATCTGAATATGAGAATCAGAGTCTTCGTAGCTCGGCTGCCTATGGGTTAAGGGTAATTGTGCTCGCTAAGACATCGCGTCTTATGCCTACGTATCTCATCGGGAATGAGAATCAGAGCAAAATGTAGTTCAGCTAACTACGGGAATAAGGGTCTCGATTGCAACTAGGGCAAGAGAAGAGGAAAGTCTCGATCGCAACGAGGGCGAGAGAAAAGGAAAGTCTCGATCGCAACGAGGGCGAGAGAAAGGATCGCAGCAAGGGCGAAAGCAAACAAGGATTAGTTGTTAGTCGTTAGTCAAACTCGGCAAGACATCGCATCTTGTGCCTACGTATCTCATCTGAACATGAGAATCAGAGTTGTCATAGTTTGGCTACATAGGGCTTGCCATCTGAACATGGACTTACAAAGGAGGACACCAGTTGTGTCAAAGGAGAGTGGGCAATGTGTTCACGTCCTAGCAGTAGGTGTCGCAGCTCGCTGAATCGAGTCTTAGGCAGTTACCTCTTTGCAATAGAACGGACTGACATGCCACAGGATCGGAGACGCACGAAAGGTCTAAAAATGGGGAAGCTCTGCCCTAGAGTTGTCATGCAATATGTATTTAAGTGTTAGGATTTACAAATGGGAATATCTACCTAATGTTAGCATGCAAAAGAAAAAGGGAATCCTACCTATGTTATCATACAAAAGGATATGGGAATTCTATCTATGTTATCATATAAAAGAATAAGGGAATCCTACCTATGTTATCATACAAAAGGATATGGGAATCCCACCTATGTTATCATACAAAGGGTTATGGGAACCCTACCTATGCTATCATACAAAGGGTTCTATCTAATGGGCGCTACCTAATCGGAACAAGAATCGACGAATGAAGCAAGGAGAAGTGTTAGGGATAAGGGTAGATGGCGACGCATGAAGCAATCAACTTACAAGGTTGATGGCGATGCATAAAGCAATCGGCTTACAAGGTTGATGGCGATGCATAAAGCAATCGACTTACAAAAGGGTGGATGAATACGTGCTGGTTCTGTTAGATTTTGAAAAAATGATTACTCGACGTTGGATCGAGGTTTTGATCTTGCTTTGAAATGGTTATCGAATGTTCATTTTAATTCTTGTATTACAGATGAATAAAGAATGAAAGAATAAATATTATACATTTCATGGGAGAGGGATACATTTGTTATGAATGGGGATTGTTCATGGCAAACAAACAATAATAATATAGGCCTCATACACCATACAAGTAGGCCACAATTAATCAAACAAGTAAGATATAAACAAGTATATAATCGAATCAAATAATCAAAGAATGAAATAATGAAGCATTAAACAATGTATGAGTGTAAGTGCAAGGGACATGTCTCATTGTAAGGAAGCCCAAGAGTAAGTCATGTGAGGTTGATGGCGATGCTTAAAAAGCAATCGACTTACAAGGGTATGGAAAAATGGGCTCGATATTAAATCGAGAAAAATATGATTTTTATAGTTTTTTTAAAATGGTTTTGAATTAAATTAAAAGACAACAACTTTGTATTATTAACAAATGAAACTATGAGTATAACATAAAAAGAAAATGTTAAAAGAAATAAAATACTAAAATATAACGCTAAAAGGAAAAAAAATAAAATAACATACTAAACCAAAAAAATACTACATATGAGTATTGAACCCACCCCACTCAAAACTAGAATACTGTCGTTACCCAACAGACCACTCATGATTATCTACTACTGTGATGCTACGTTAAATATATAAACCGGGATAAAAATGAAATAAAAAAAAGATTAAGATAAAAAATAAAAAGAACAATAAAAGAAAATACTAACATATAAACATTTTTATGTTTTTTTTGTTTATCTCTGTTAAAACAAATTAAATTAAATTAAATTAAAAAAGAAAAAAAAAGAAAAAAAGAAATGGGAACGAAGAAACATACGCTTGTCTTCCTTCACCCTCTCCCCAACCTCACGAACTCACCCTTTCCACCCAACGACATTCTCGTACGAACTCGCCTCTCTCGTCCCTCTTACGAAGTCGCTCGCAATCATCTCTCAAACCTTTCTCTCGACGTCTTTCTACCTCAAAATCGCTCATCAACGAACTCTCTCACGCTTTCAAACTCAAAGAATCAATCTCTCTCAACTCTCACAATATTCATCAATAAGCATATGAGAAGGATAAAAGGAAAGAAAGAGAAGTTCTTACAAAGTGTCGCGGCGGTGGTGGTGAAGGACGTGAAGAAGCTGGCCTCCAGGTAATCGATTTTGGGATTTTAGGTTTTCTTTGTTTGAGATTTTCCACCTCTGATTCTCGTTTTTCCTCCTCCCACTGATTTGCCTCTTCTATTTATCTTCTCTGAATTAGGGTTTCCAATGGGGTCTTTGTTGTTCAAAAAGAGTAAATTTGCAAACCCCTTTTGGTGTTCTCAGGATAAAATTGCCTGTTTGATGCTAGGCTAGAAACGGTATCCTGAGCTCATGCTTTCCTCCTTGAATTATCTCTATTCCAGTTTGGGAATTTTTCTGACTTTTGAATTTTGACTGTTGGCTAATTAACTTTACCTTTTTGCTGCAGTGAAAATGGTGTCTGATGAATTTCAATTTTGGTTCTTCAGCTTGTTAATCTCAACCTTTCTTTTGCAGGGTGATGTGAATGATATGCAACCTTGCTAATCTCGACCAGCTTCTTCTGCCATGGCCATTTACATGGTGAGTTTTTTTGACTGTCAGTTGATGTACCATGCCAAGTTTGTCATTTTAGGTGTTGTGTGGTGTTGGTCTCATATTGTAGTGACAACTTGTGTTTTGTCATGACTTTTGATGTAGCAGCAGGCATTTTGTGGACTTGCTTGAGCTTGTATTGTAGTGAATATTGATGACCATTGTTGTTATGCATTACAGCAAGTTTGGATTGGTTGCAAAGTTGTAGGCTCAATTGACTGTGGTGCTTCTGTTATTGGCCTGGCATGCTATGTTGGACCCTTGTCTAGCTCAACAGGTGGGAAGTATATAAGCCTGGTTTTTCTTGTGTTAGGCTCATGTTAGTTTTGGACACTGCAGGATACAGTCACCATTGCATTTTACTTCCAAATTCATGATTCAAGGACAGCCATTGCAACATGATATCTAGTCCTATAAACCCAATGTGTTGGTGGCTCCATTTGACTTGTTGCAGGCCTTGAGGTATGTCTAATTGTTGTGACTTGGTTTGTGCATCCATCATGGTTTGCCTTCTGCAACTTGATGTCTCATGATGGCCTTGAAGGATACACTCACTATTCAGGTCTTGATTTGTAGCATTGTGGCCCTGGTTTAACTTTAGGTCTGTCACCTGCTGCATTGCTGTTTGCAAGTTATCTTGGTCTTGGCACTGGATTGAAGATGAGTACATCTAGTATTTCAATTCAAGCTTCAGGTTGTCATGCAACCAGTGGTTTCAAATGTGCATGGCATGGATTCAAAGCTTCACACCATGCATGTATGGCACTTGTTTCCTTGATGAATTATCCTATTGTGTCCTCCCATGGTGATGCAGTTGCATGATGTTGTGCTTTTTGCAGATAAGTTTTGGCTTCCATAATGCTTACCTGAAGTTTGCCTTGTGACTTGGTGTGTTGCGACAAGACTTTCAGCTTGGTTTAAAGGCCTCATTGCAGGTTAGAAAATCCTTGAGCATTGTTAGCTTAACCAAATGGATCTTTACACAACAACCTGTTGACTTATGGTGCACTGGTTTTGCAGCATGTTCAATGTCCATTTCCTGATTGATTTCTTCAGCATGTGGTTATGGTATGCCCTCTGAATTGTGCTCGATTTTCAACATTGCCATATGGTTCAACATCTTTTCCATGTCTTCTCTATAGGTTTCATTTTGGTTTATGATGTTTTGCTGTCCATTTTTCTGTTTCTTCAGGTCTGCAGGATGCCTGTGTTAACAGTTAAATGGTTATTTGCTAGGCTGGTGTAGGGACTGAGTTTGCATGGTTGCTTGGACTATTTGTCATTATGCTTTGGCTTGCTGCATTGGGTAAGATGAATGGTTAGCTATTGCTAATGGACTTTGATCTGCATTGACCATGTTAAGTATGTGACGTTTAGGTATCCCTGCCGGTCTTGTTGTACAGGCTTGGTAGGCATCACACAGGTGTTTATGTTTAATGTTTTGGGGACTCGTTCAGGGTCATGATTCCACTGACTTATAATAAGCTTCAATGAAGGATTATTGTCCATTGTTTCCCACCTGCTTGTTGCCTTAATGAACTGGTTTTTGAAACTTCCATGTAGGATTATGCAGGGTCTGCTACTTGCTAGGTCTGTTGCTGCAGGTACATGGCGGACTGTGCTCATTCTGCATTAAGCCTCGATGGTGATTTGGTTTAGTCTGCAGGTATTTTAGCAGGATGTTTCTTGGTATGGCTTGTTGGCATAATGCCAACTGGTTTGGATACGGTATTCTTGATGGTTTGGACATGATTGAGTTTGGTTATGTTGAATTTTTCTTGCATGGAGGATTTTATGTTGCAGCTTTCCATGAGCCTTCTCCATCATCATAAATTCAAGGCCAAATGCATGTGGGAATGTTACAATGGTCAGGTTATGGTGCTGCTGCAAGGCTTGGCTCAAGTGTGCTGCAGGATTGGGCTGGATTGTTGCAACAGGGCTAGCATGGATACTTGGCTAAAGGTTGGTCATCCAGGTGGTTTAAGCGTGTTAGCATTGCCATCGCTTATGCAGGTATGACTCTGTTGTTTGCTGCATTGATTTAGGCCAAGTTTTGTGGTGTTTGCGGCAGCTTTTTATTGTAACAGGCCAAGTTAGACTTGGTTAGGCTAATGGTCGGTCACTTGATGCAGGTCAGGCATTGTTTCACATGGCCTAACTCACACCATTGTTCCAATTTCGGTCATCATGTCATGACCTTGTGGAATTCATGCTTTGATTTGGCTGCTATAGTATCACGATTGCAAGGGTCTGTGCAGCAGAGTAAAGGTTGGTTGTTAAGGCAAGAAATTCAAATGCTCAAGACATGACCAAGCGTGGTTGCGCCAAAGTGAAGAAAATCAAATTCAAATGGTTAAATCAAAGTCAACATGGACACGGAGAATGAAATGAGAGATATGAATAGTCATTTAGTGGTCAGGGCTGAGCACTGGCATATGGTTGACTTTGGTCAACGTTGACCAAAAAGTCAATTGTTGACCAAAGTCAACAAATGGTCAAAATTCAAATGTGTTTGCATTTTTCTTGTAAGTGGACAATGGGATGATGATTGTGGTGAAAATCAAGGCTTTTGGGTTTTGGGTGACTTTGGTCAAAGTTGACCAAAAAGTCAATTGTTGACCAAAGTCAACAATTGGTCAAAAATGTCAAATTTTGTATTTTCTTGTGTGGAATCAAATGTAATGGTTTACAATGACATGAAATAAATTGAAATGGATTAACAAATGGTTTGAAGTTGGTTTCCAAATTGTTTTGTCTTATGACTTGAATGTTTGACTTTTGAAAAATAACTTGACTGATAATGTATATGAACAAGGCCATGAAATGAGACCATAAGGTTAGGGTTTTGACATAGTATCCATGAACCAATAACATGACTAGCAAGTGGCTTGAAACACAAGAAGCTTGGTTGTTCAGATGACCCAGACCATAGATGCATCCACAATCACATGAACAACACCATGACTTTGGACCAAAACCAATCCTCATATAAAACCAAAGTAAGGTTAGGCCAAGCATGCTAAACAAACATAAAAAATTCAGGACCAAAATCGGGGTATGACAGATTCGACAATCTTTTATATTACTCTGATGCGTTCGTATACTTGCGAAAAGCACGCATCAAGTTTTTGGCGCCGTTGCCGGGGACCAATTTCGTCAAATTTCATTTTCCTGTTGTTATATCGTTTAGACTTAGGCTATTTCCCGCAGGTCAATGCGAAGAACTCGCAGCACCAGAAGTTTAAGCTTGGTATATCCTCTGGCGGAACCTGAACGTTACGCTCACGCACATTTATTCTTTCATAGAATTAAGAGAGCTATAGCCGAAGATCAAAACCAAAGACCTCTTAAAGATTTCGCTTAACCATCAAATGAAGAACCTAGTTCTAGTATAGTAAACCGAACCATCCCAGCTAATAATTTTGAACTTAAACCATCCCTGTTGCAACTAGTGCAACAGAGACAATTCGCAGGTCTCGCTACTTAGAACCCAAACCAACATTTAAAAATATTTCTTCAATTAGCAGACACTTTAAAACCAATGGAGCTTTTCCTGAGGCAATACGTTTAAGATTATTCCCTTTTTCCCTCAGAGATAAAGCCCTATCATGGTTACATTCCCTTCCACCCATTTCCATTACGACTTGGGATAACCTTAGAAGAGTTTTTCTTGCTAGATACTTTCCCCCAAGTAAGACCGTCGTTCTTCGAAACCATATAACTAGATTTACCCAAAACCAAGGAGAATCGTTGTTCGAAGCTTGAGAGAGATATAAAGAGTTGTTACGAGCATGCCCACATCATGGTTTAGAAAATTGGTTAATCATTCAAACCTTCTATAATGGACTTCACTATAACACGAAGATGACCATCGACGCTGCCGCAGGCAGTGCTCTGATGAACAAACCTTATCCTGAAGCTAGTGCCCTCATCGAAGATATGGCTCAAAACCATCAATCATGGGGAGTCGAACGAGCGACAGTTGAGAAGAAGGAAGCCCAAGGAGGAGTGCATGAACTAAGCTCTATAGACATGATGCAAGCTAAAATGGACGCATTAGCCCTTAAGGTCGAGCATATATGCATAAACCTGAATACTGTAGCCGCAGTTTCGTCGGATTGTGAGATATGTGGAACCAAAGGACACTAATTTGCAGAATGCAGTCTATTAAACGAAACCCACTCTGAGCAAGTGAACTACACCCAAGGGAACCCATATTCGAATACCTATAACCCTGGATGGAGGAATCACCCGAACTTCTCCTATAAGAACAATAACCCTATCAAAAATAATGCACCTCCGAGACCTAGTTATCAAGCCCCTAGATCAAATCAACCTATGCAACCTGTACCACCAAAGCCGAGCCTTGAGAAAATTATGGAAAATTTTATCACCGCTCAAACCCAACAAAACAATGAGTTCATGAACCAAAACATTCATGTTAACAAATAGATTACTCAATTAGGAACCAAGGTTGACCAAATAGTTACTCATACCAAGATGCTTGAAACCCAGATCTCTCAGGTAGCTTTAAACCAAGCCCCTCAGACTACACCTGGAGTACAGTTCCCTGGACAACCTCAACAAAATCCGAGAGGACAAGCCAATGCCATTATCCTACGAAGTGGGAACGTTTACGATGAGCCACCAAACCCTAGATTGAGTGAACCCGAAACTTCTAAGGAATATACCAAGCCCCCGGACGAAGTAAAGGAACTAGAGGAACCTGAAAACCAGGAAGGTCGAGAAAAAGGAGAAGAACCTAAAGACAAAACTTACGTACCACCCCCGCCATATAAACCACCTATACCATATCCGCAAAGACTCAAACAAACCCAGATCAATAAACAATATCAAAAATTTATTAAAGTTATAGAAAAACTTCATGTAGAAAACCCTTTCACAGAAGCCATCACCCAAATACCTTCTTATGCAAAGTTTCTCAAAGACATCATTACCAACAAACGTAGATTTGACGATCCGAAGCCTTTGGAATGTAATGCTATTTCCGAGGACAAATTAGCAAAGAAAGATAAAGATCCTGGAAATTTCTCCATTCCTTGCCTTTTGGGTAATCATGTCATCGAAAAAGCTTTTCTAGACTTAGGAGCTAGTGTGAGCTTAATGCCTTTAACGGTTTGTGAGAGGTTAAACTTAGGAGAATTACAATCCACTAAGATGTCACTTCAGTTAGCCGATAGATCTGTTAAATATCCGATAGGCATTTTAGAAGATGTTCCTGTTAGGATAGGTCAGTTATTTATCCCTACTGATTTTGTTGTCATGGACATCAAAGAGGACAATGATATACCAATCCTTCTAGGTAGACCATTCTTATCGACTGCAGGAGCCATAATAGATGTCAAGAAAGGAAAGTTGACATTTGAGGTAGGTGACGAGAAAATAGAATTTATACTTTCAAAATTTCTTATGGCACCTGTGATCAGTGCATTTTGATGCACGTTCTTCCATGTTTGTACCTAAGCATTTCTTCGGTTTGCTTTGATTATTTTTATGTTTTAATGTGTTTTCATAATTTATGTTATTTTTGCACTTATTTAATTTTCGTATTTAATTTTCAGCATTAGCAGCTTTCGCGAGAAAAATCATATCTTGAGCTAGGAGTATCGGATTGAGACGTGCTACCAGTCGATGGAAAGCTAAGAAAAAGATATACAACTTTTATTCAGAAGTCGAGAGCTGAATCAGACTGTAACAGGGCCAGAAAATTCGTTGAAGTTGCAGCATTAGTTTTATTTAAGTTTTGGGTCATTAGTTTTGGGCTTGGGTTATGTTTTCGATCCAGTTGGGTTGTAAACCAAATTCCTTGTTTTCCATATACCTAGCAGCCGCATAACATGAGGATTATCACTATTCACGAAATACTTGAAAGCTTTGGCAAGAATTCTCATGAAGAACTAATCGATCCAAACAATTTACTGATTCGGTCTTTGCCTATCATCGACTATCGTAATTCCAACCGCAGATTAACTATTCCTATTCGATTATATATCAACTGACAAGCGCAATTGATAGTATAAGTTGTATGTTCCTATTATCCGAATTAAGCAAACGGGATTAAGTTTCATGAATTAAGCAAACATGAATTAAACGGACTCGATAACGAATTAAGCAAACGAAATCGTGACTATAGTTAGGATCACACAATCAATCGGATTATATCAATATAGCATATGTAAATCGGATTAAGCAAACAAAATATATATATATTAATATTGAAAGGAATAAAAAACCTGAATAAGAATTACTAAAATCTCAAGGTATCGGAACCCGAATACAGCAAATTGTTTGGATCAATTAGTTCTTCATGAGAATTCTTGCCAAAACTTTCAAGTATTTCGTGAATAGTGATAATCCTCATGTTATGCGGCTGCTAGGTATATGGAAAACAAGGAATTTGGTTTACAACCCAACTGGATCGAAAACATAACCCAAGCCCAAAACTAATGACCCAAAACTTAAATAAAACTAATGCTGCAACTTCAACTAATTTTCTGGCCCTGTTACAGTCTGATTCAGCTCTCGACTTCTGAACCAAAGTTGTATATCTTTTTCTTAGCTTTCCATCGACTGGTAGCACGTCTCAATCCGATACTCCTAGCTCAAGATATGATTTTTCTCGCAAAAGCTGCTAATGCTGAAAATTAAATACGAAAATTAAATAATTGCAAAAATAACATAAATTATGAAAACACATTAAAACATAAAAATAATCAAAGCAAACCGAAGAAATGTTTAGGTACAAACATGGAAGAACGTGCATCAAAATGCACTGATCAAATTCCCCCACACTTGAACTTTTGCACTCCGAGCAAAATGAAAAACAAAACAAAACACAAACACATCAACAGTTACTCATTCTAGGCTACAAGTCATCTTCGGTTAAGTTTGCTTCGATAGGTACTAATCTTGCACACTAAGGACATTTTAAGAACACTAATCCACAGTTATGCAAACATAAACCTCCTGAATACATAAATCAACTCGAATCATGTTATTATATTAAAGCCTAACTTACTCATCCTTCTTTGGCTCTTTTTCATTCAGGCGAATTCACATTAAGCCCGTTATCTCCACACACTCATAGCAAGGCGACCGGTTAGTGACTCTGATCCTTTTTCTGCACGGGATTTTGGTACTTAAGTGGCATAACCCTTTGCTTACTCAATTGTAGTTGCGGGGGATCGGACCGTAATCTGCCCTACCAAGTTCAGCACAAGAAACCGCTGAACCAACTACAAAAGAGTCTTATTTCCAACTTTTTTTTGAAGGTTCCACAACCGTTGGGTTAAGTGACCGGGTGAGGGTCACCAAACTTAGAAGGTGCATTCCTTTTTTTTTTCTTTTTTTTTTCTTTTTCGGAACACTCACTTATATTCATCGGCTTCCCTGCGTAGAGTGTGTGTGAGATGGTGCTGACTGCTGAAATAAACTACTCAAGAGCTGTCAGAGAATGAGAATTTAAGGCTATGTCATAATAAAAATTCAACTCAATTTCCATATGCAGGAGACTTACGGTGTTAAAACAATACCGATCTTGTGAATTTTTCCCAAGTCTCCGCAAACTCGACCTCAAATTATTCTATAGCCTAAAACTTTCAACAAAAATGCAATTTTATTTTTAGAAAGAAAACAAAAACAAAACAAAACAAAGAACAAAAACAAAGAACCTGTGACGGGAGACGCGTGTTATGCCTTAGATATCATTGATGAATGTGTTAGAGAATTAGAACAAGAAGAAATTATAAAAACAATTAAGTTACCATCAACTCTCATAAGGAAAGATGATGACTTTAAAAAACCCTACATTGATGATAACCTTTACGAATGTTTATCCCTTACCCTAGATCATATGCCATGCCCTAAGAAACCAACCTTAGAACTTAAGGAACTGCCTAAGAACCTGAGATATGAGTTCCTCGATGAAAAGATGAACCGTCCAGTTATAGTCAGTGCTACCTTGAGCCAAGAGGAAACGAACCAACTTTTAGACGTCTTACGAAGATATCCCTCAGCCTTAGGATATAATATCTCTGACCTGAAAGGTATAAGCCCATCCGTATGCATGCATCGGATTTCGCTAGAAGAAGATTCAAAACCCTCCAGGGAACATCAGAGAAGAATAAACCCTATAATGAGTGATGTTGTTAAAAAGGAAGTTCTTAAGTTACTTGAGGCAGGTATAATCTACCAGATCTCTGATAGTAAGTGGGTGAGCCCTGTGCATGTAGTACCTAAAAAGGGAGGCATCACAGTCGTGCAAAACGATAAAGGCGAACATGTAGCAAAACGTTTAGAAGGAGGATGGCGGATGTGTATAGATTATAGAAAATTAAATAAAGCAACCAGGAAGGATCATTTCCCTTTACCATTTATAGACCAAATGTTGGAGCGTTTAGCCAGACACTCTTACTTTTGTTATCTAAATGGATACTCTGGATTCTTCCAAATACCTATCCACCCCGAAGATCAAGAAAAAACTACCTTTACATGCCCTTATGGAACTTTTTCCTACAGACGAATGCCATTCGGCCTCTGTAATGCCCCAGCTACTTTCCAACGCTGCATGATGTCAATCTTTGCAGATTACCTAGATGGTATCATGTAAGTGTTTATGGATGATTTCTCGGTTTGTGGATTTGATTTCCACAATTGTCTTGCTAACCTTGAGAAAATCCTGGAGAGATGCGTGGAGGTGAACCTCGTGCTAAACTGGGAAAAGTGTCATTTCATGGTGACCGAAGGAATAGTTTTAGGACATATAGTTTCTGAAAAAGGTATAGAGGTAGATAGAGCTAAAATAGAAGTTATAGAAAACCTAAAACCCCCAAAAACCATCAGAGAAGTCCGAAGCTTTCTTGGACACACTGGATTTTACCGGCGTTTTATTAAGGACTTCTCCAAAATAACCAAACCTTTAGCTGGACTTTTAATGAAAGATGTTGTATTCATTTTTGATGAAAAATGTAATGACGCATTTAATCTTTTAAAGCAAGCATTAACCTCAACACCTATTATGAAACCGCCTGATTGGTCAGAACCTTTTGAGATAATGTGTGATGCTAGTGATTATGCAGTTGGAGCCGTTCTAGGACAAAGGAAAGATAAAAAATTACATGCCATTTATTATGCCAGTAGAACCCTAGATGTTGCCCAACTTAACTATGTAACAACTGAAAAAGAATTACTCGCTGTAGTTTTCGCTATAGACAAATTTAGATCTTATCTAGTAGGAGAAAAAATTATAGTTTACACCGATCATGCTGCCATTCGTTACCTATTAAGTAAAAAAGATGCCAAGCCCAGGTTACTCCGATGGATTCTATTACTACAAGAGTTTGATTTAGACATAAGAGATAAAAAAAGGCACTGAAAATGTAGTAGCCGATCACCTTTCTAGGCTAGAACATCTAAAACCAGAACTAGTATCCATAAATGATGATTTCGCCTATGATAGACTGATAGCTAGAGTAGAAACCATTGAAGATGATAACCTTAGCCCTCACGAGCATCCCCAAAATTCCTTAGCAATAAGTAACGTACCCTGGTATGCAGACTCGTTAATTACCTAGCTGCTGATATAGTACCCCCTGATCTTAACTACCACCGCAAGAAGAAATTCTTCCACGATGTGAGAAACTTCTATTGGGACGAACCGCTCCTTTTCAAAAGGGGTAAAGATGGAATTTTTCGTCGTTGTGTTCCGGAAGAAGAGGTAAATAATATTATCAAGCATTGTCATTCTGCACCTTATGATGGACATGCGAGCACCTCTAAGACGTACGCCAAGATTCTTCAAGCTGGCCTATTCTGGCCTACCATGTGGCGTGATGTCTATGCTTGCATTGTCAAATGTGATAGATGCCAACGCACTGGAAGCATTTCAAGGCATGATGAAATGCCTCTAAGAAACATTCAGGAAGTAGAACTCTTTGACGTATGGGGTATAGATTTCATGGGACCTTTTCCACCATCCTTAGGAAATAGGTATATCTTAGTAGTTGTAGACTATGTGTCTAAGTGGATTTAAGTTATAGCTGCACCCACAAACGGCACTAGGGTAGTAATCAAACTATTTAAAAACTATATATTCCCTAGATTTGGAACACCATGTTTAGTCATAAGCGATGGAGGATCACACTTTATATCGAGAATATTTGACAAACTTTTAAGAAAATATGGAGTAAGGCATAGAGTAGCAACACCGTACCACCCACAGACTAGTGGCCAAGTAGAAGTGTCCAATAGGGAGATAAAACAAATCCTAGAGAAAACTGTTTCTATTTCTAGGAGAGACTGGTCTCAGAAGCTTCAAGAAGCATTATGGGCCTATAGAACCGCTTTCAAAACCCCTATAGGAACTACTCCTTACCAACTAGTCTATGGAAAATCCTGTCACTTACCGTTCGAATTAGAGCATAAGGCCTATTGGGCCATTAAAACTTTGAATTTAGACTACCTAGCCGCAGGAGAAAAGCGTACTCTAGACATTCATAAATTAGAAGAACTTAGGCAATCTGCCTACGAGAATGCAAAAATATACAAAGAAAGAACAAAAGCCTATCACGACAAAAGAATAGTAAAGAAAAACTTCAAAGTAGGCGATCCTGTTCTCCTTTTCAACTCTAGGTTACGACTCTTCCTGGGAAAGCTACGTTCAAGATGGACTGGTCCTTTCGATGTATCCAAGATTCTGAGATCCGGAGCCGTAGAAATCAAGAACGAAACCTGTAGTCCATTCATTGTAAATGGACAAAGACTGAAGCTCTACGAAGGAGGAGACATTCCAGCATACTACTCAAGCCACACCCTGATTGATCCACTAATCCCTACTACTACAGGTGTATAAATTCTAATCGTCAAGCTAATGACGTTAAACAAGCGCTGCGTGGGAGGCAACCCATGGTTTTTCTTTCATTTTACTTTTTCGCATTTATTTACTTTTATTTTTATTTTATTTTATCATATTTTGCATCGAGACTAAAAATTTGAATGGTTTGCATTTTCAGGATCACTTTCTTAACTTTTTCAGGATTCGGGATTTCGATTATATGCATGTGGCCTATAGAGATAATGCTCAGAGAGAGCGCTGCATCGCTCTGTATCAGCGCCCTATGGCACCCACACGTTATCCTGATCAGCACTGTATGGAGGCACTGGGCATTGAGCCGAGTATCTGATTCCTTAGCCACCAGCTTCACTGGGACGAGTCTGCTGATGACTTGAGTAACACCTACAGGAACCTGACATTGGAGTTCCTGAGTTCATTCGACTATGACCCATACTCTGGACCAGATGGGTATGCTGCTTTCAGGCTCTTTGGAGTTAAGTACTCTTTCAGCCAGAAAGAGTTCGGCGACCTATTGGGCTTCCAGACCACTCCTGATGTTATCCAGGAGACACCTATGGGATATTTTTTGGGTAAGGAGGTGGAGAAGTTTTGGAGTGATATATCAGGATGGCGAAGGCACCAGTGGTCAGTAATAGGTTTTCAGGTAACTCTTCCCTTATCTTATTTCGAAACATTGGGGACAATGTTCGATTTAAGTGTGGGAGGAGACTCTATCGTCTTTTCTTTATTACCTTTCTCGTCTTTCCTTTATCGCTTTTCTTTGCTGTTTTTAGATAGCTTGTTTATTTTTATTTTCCTTTTAGTTGTTAATTTTGCTTTTTAGTATAATGCATGAGTCTGACGAGTCACCAAATATAGCATATCTTTAGTACAATCTAATCTCCCCATACCTTTAGCCCCATTGAATTTTTTTTGCAAAAGAAAACAGTGTTATTCCGAAAGTTTTCAGGTTTTAAAGACATGTTTTTAGTAAGGATGCGGTGACTTGGGAGAACTTTGCGAAACATCAGTATTATTTTAGCACCATAGACTTCGTAAATATAGGAACCACTCCCGAAACCCCATATACCGTGGCCTTAATCATTATTTTCGTATAAGTCCTCAGTAGTTTATCTCAGCAGTCAGCTTCGGCCTACGCATCCTCTACGTAGGGGACCGACGCAAATAAGTGAATCATCCACCAAAACAAAAAAATAAAAGAAAGCAAAAAGGAAACTCCGGTATAGGTGACCCTCACAAAGTCATTTAAACCAAAGAATTGTAAAAATTTGCTACAAAAAGAAAAAGAAAAACTTACCCACTGTTAGTTGGTTCAGAGGTATCTGGCACTGAACTCGGTAGGGCGGATTACGATCCGATCCCCCACAACTACAGTTGGGTCCAATAAAAGGGTTTACACATATTTATGTGCCAGAAACCCCATGCTCAGATCATAATCACTAACAGGCCACTCTATTATGAAGCATGTACGGATAACGGGCTTAATGTGATTGCACCTGAATGAAAAGGACACAAAAAGAGATGAAGAGGCAGACCTAGGTATTGTGGGATAATATGGGTTGGTTAATATAGGAATGAAGTTTATGTCCATATTTGCGGATTAGTGTCATCATGATACCCTTAGTTCACTCAGTTAGTACCTATCACTACATCCCGACTTGAACTTAGAATTTTTACCTGAAGCACTCGTTTACACCAGTTTATCTTTTATGAGCTTTTTAATGTTTCGCTTGAGGACAAGCAAAGGTTTAAGTGTGGGAGAGTTTTATAACACTGAAATTTACCATATTTTCGACTCCGATTTCACATGCATTCTAGTTGTTTTATTGTTATTTTGTTGTGTTATTACTATGTTTTTCTTTGTTTTCAGGTTTTTACTTTAATCGGAGCCCCGATCAAGAAAAGGAGTGAAAAAGAGCTAAAAACACTAAAATTCAGCATTTTGTACTTGTGGCTTCCATCATGGCTAGCGCCATAGACCCTGCCATGACATGTCCAAGCTCAACCTCCCTCAACTGCCACGTTCCCCACTACTTCCACTAAGGCGCCTCAGATTGGCCTTGTGGCGGGCGCCACAAGAGGAAAAGTTTTCCCTCCCATTTTCAAGTTGAAGGGCATCCTTGTCATTTCCATCTTTTTACTTGCTTATAAATAGAAACTCGAAATCACTTTTTCAAGCATCCAAACTTAGAGGAGAGGCAAACTCAGAGCAACTTTGTTTCACTTAGGCATATATTCAGTATTTTAAAGTGGTAATCGCTTCGCATTGGAGTGTTACCACAATTGTGTGATCGAGTCTGTAATCGAGTTTGGAGCACTTTGAAAGGAAGTTAATCCTGCCGCCATTTTCATTTCCGCTTTGCAATTTACTCAACCCTCCGATTGGAGCAGGTTTTTATTACTTGTCTTTATCTTATTTATTTTCCCGCACTCGCTTTACTTTATTTATTTTCCTCGCACTCGCTTTAAATTATTTATTTTCCCGCACTCACTTTACTTTATTTATTTTCCTCGCACTCGCTTTAAATTATTTATTTTCCCGCACTCGCTTTACTTTATTTATTTCCTCGCACTCGATTTAAATTATTTACTTCCTCGCACTCGCTTTAAATTATTTATTCCTCGCACTCGCTTTAAATTATTTATTCCTCGCACTCGCTTTAAATTATTTATTTCCTCGCACTCGCACTACTTTTATTTACTTTCCGCACTCGCACTACTTTTATTTAAATTAATGCACTTTTACTTTACCATGTGTAACTAAATTTATAAGGTTAGAATGTAAGGATCGTAATCGAACCGATAATCCGTACAATTGTTCGTAGAAGCACTTAAGGGCTATTTTAACTTTCAACTTACGTTTTCCCGCACTTCAATTCCGTTGGGTAAGATCGAAAGCCGTGCAACGTCTATCTAAACTTAATTGCTTTTAACTATTTCAAAATTAACGAAAGCGCTTTGTTTAGTTCATTAGGAGATTTTAACTTAAGAAGAAAAGAGATTTTAAAACTATTTTCGGACGCGTTTATAAGTTTAGAGTCTGGTTCGTAAGAACCTCTTTTGGTTAAGAAATCCAGGTTATAATACTTTTCAACTTAGTCAAGATACTATATTTCTTAAAAATAGGTTTACTACTCTAACGCAATGCGCGCCTTTTTATAAGTGACGATAAGAGGGTTTGATTAGGGAGTACAACTCGGTTCTGAATACGCGAAAGCGACAGTTCCCGTTGAATTAGTTCTTTTCAAAGTAGGAAACATTACCCATAAGTAGTTCTATCAGCAGGTACTTGGATTATTAATTGATTATGTGAATTACATTCGACCCTGTCTTTATTAATTAAACTTTATTCAATACTTTACTTTTCATTGCACACTCTAAAAACACCTATTTTGATGGCCTTTGATAAATACCATAACAATAGATAACGATAGATTGACACTTGGTCTCTGTGGATTCGATAATCTTTTATATTACTCTGACGCGTTCGTATACTTGCGAAAAGCACGCATCACCCACCACCTTTAGAATTCCTCAAATGCAAATAGAAATACATATCACCCAACAGAGTAGGCACAATATTCCTAATCAAGAAAATTCTAATGGCGTTAACATCAACATAACCGCCAATGTTAGGGAACAGAGCTAAACCATAAATGAGTAATACGAAGATGGGTTCGAAAGCATCCACACTACCGACTTGAGCAAAGACAGTAGCTTTTCCAAAGAGGAACTCAGAAGTCAACCCAAAAACACCTCATTTCTTCACCCAATGAGTCTCAATCTCAGATTTCTTCAGATGAAGAGCTTCAACTATGATATGAGATCCGGGAATCTCCTATAATCCACTAAAAGGTACCTTGTCAGAAACAGGTATTTCCAAGAGATGGGCATACTCCTCTAATGTAGGCACAAATTGATAATCAGGAAAAGTGAAGCAACGATAGAGAGGGTCATAGAACTTGACCAAAACACTCAAGAGTCCTTTAACCACATCAACAAATAGCGTGGACAAAAGCTTCCCATGATGTTGCTTGAAGTTCATGGGATCTAATACAAAGGATGACAACTTCCTTAACTCTTTCAAATCAAGAATTCTGAAACTATACTTTTTAGTGTTCCTTCGTCCGCAATCCATGGTCTGAAAATATTTGCAAATAAGACCTTAGTTCCTTGAAATTTATTTTTCTATGATGAATGTTATGATGTGCATGTATGCATGAATGCAACAATCACAAACAAGGGATCACACACAAGTCAAACACAAACAAAGGTCAAGGGATTGTTCAAGTCATCATCAAGATCAATCATCCATTTTGGTGGATTGTGGTTTTCCACCTTATCAACACCCAAGTTCCATTGATATTGACGAGACTTGATCGGATCAACCAAGAATCAAAGGGTTTGTTGTGAGTCACGAGCATGGAGTCAGATTAAGAATCATCCCAAAGAAGTGTACTAAGGATAAAAACCTGTAAATCATGTTCTAAAAAGTTCCCAGAGTCATAATCTCATCTATCGGATATTACAGGTTAGGATGATTGACTTATCAACCCATAATATTCTCAAGAGAAACTCGTCTGAGTGTAGTATCGCGTAACAACTATTATCAGGTCTACACCTGAAAGGTCTCTGCACTACGTTCTAAATAGGCTAAGAGGGGTTAAATGTTCTACGCACTACGTCCTACGGTCCTCAGCGTAACAACTATTATTAGGTCTACACCTGAATGGTCTCCGTATTACGTCCTACGGTCCTCAACTTCTCAGACCCCAAATCAGAGAAAGTAATGCCTAAACACAAATAACTTGTGACATTAATAACTCCAAAAGGGTCTCCACTGAGTAGATGGGTCTCAAGCCAACTTGTTAAGGACTACTCCACACAAGTTGAACATGACTATACCATCCTCCTATCTTAATTGCACTCAAGTTCGGGTTATAACTTATCTCACCACTTAGAGATCACCAAGCACAACAGGAAAATTATATCATATAAACAAATATACAAACATCAAATATACAAATATATACACATAAAAAAGTAGGCTAAACCCACTAAGGACTACTCCCTAACAGAGTCGCCACTTAATTTCTGTAGCGGTAAATTCATGACCATTAAGCTATGGATAAGCTTAACATCAATAAAACCAGAGTTGTCACTGCGCTTTTATTGTTTCCAAAGTAAAAGAGAAAAGTACGAACAAAACTCAAAGATAAGAAGTTTTCAAATCAAAACTAATAAAATGCCAGAGATTACAGGTAAGGGGGTTGGTTACACAAAGGGAATGTGTTAGATCCCAAAGTGTCCTAGGTACTCATAGGGAGCCCTTTTTTATGTGCGTATGTGTTTTTGGTATAAAAGATGTTTGAGAAAAATAGAGTGTGGGTATGGGAAAAGAATTCATTGATTATATTTTTGGGTTTGACAAGACCTTCGGACTTGTGCCTATGTACCAACATAAAAATGAGGGATCAAAACCTCGTAGTTCGTGGTAACAATTTCAAAATGAGTGGATTGCTTTTAATCATAATTTAAGTGAAAAGAGGAACAAAGGGCCCAAAAGTTTGAATGAGTGTTAGTTCTTTTTGTCTTTTGAAATTTAAGTCAATATGGTTAAGTTCATTTTCAAATTTGATTTAAGAAAAAAAAATTGAAAATTCATTGGCATAAGGCCAAAGTTTCTAATCATTTAAACAAAGTCTAAGTTTGAAAACACAAGCAAAGAAAGTTTTTGAAAAGGGGGGGAGACTTTGAAATTTAAGAAGTGGGAGAAGATGAAGAGGTTATCCTAAGCATAAAATTAAAAGTTAAGAGTTGAAAAGATCTGACAAATGGGATGAAATCCAACACACAAGAATGTCATATAGAAAACCCACTTTCCCTTTGGACTTTGAATCAAGCAATAACCAGCAAACAATTAGAAATATGAAGATCAAGGCATCAAATAAAAATGGCCACATCCAAGCAAGCAAATCCCACAGGTAGCAGTCTTCTTTGTCTTCTCATGTATCATATGAAATACTCTTTGATCCACTCAGAATAAAGCATCAGACACAAGATCAAAATAACAGTTTACATAAAGACCATGTAGTAGATAAGCTCAAATGAATCCCAATACTTGCATCAGATGAAGGCACAGTACAAAACAATTTGGTCTTAGAATGTTGGCATTGGCCAAGTCCTTTTTGCATAGGGGATGTTGCCTAGTTCTAAGTCCAAGAGTTCAGATCAAGATCAACAGTCCATCAAACATTTTTTAGTGGTTTTTGTTGTTTATTAAGTATTTTAAGGTCCTAAGACCACAAACACAATCAAAATACACAAACAAAATATACACAGTCAAAATATATGACTCAAATGAGCAAAGTAAAAATGGCATAAACATAAACAAGTTAAATGAAATGTAAATGGCAATGAATGATAAATGACTGGAAATTAAATTTCATAAAGTAAATGACTTGAAAGTAAAGCAATATTAATAAGAGTTACTCAAATGTTAGTCAAAGTTAATTGAATGTTAGTGATGTTTTTCTTTTTTTAATTGATTAAGTCATTCTTTGGAGAACAGTCAACCATCTATTCACAAACATGGATCCTTGAACCAAGACATCTTCCATAGGAAGGAAAAAAGGCCAAGTTGTAAGACCCTAATTTTGACCCTAAGATCCCTCATGGCATCAAATCATTGTTTATTGCATTTACCTCAAGGATCATAGCATCTTGGTTCCTTTACCCTAGGGTTGGGACTTGTGTGAGTTGATTTGAGACTACTGTAGCGGGGTATTCGATACCATTAGAGATATTGACTAAATCCAAGGTAAATCATACAAGTCGAGTCGCCACCGCACTTCTATTTATCCAAAGGAATGGTTAGAAAGCGAACAAAAACCTAAAAGTTTTATCCAATAAAAAACTAGTAAAAATGTCAGAGATCTGGGTAAGGGGGTTGGTTATGCAATGGGAAGGTGTTAGGCACCCAAAGCATCCTAGGTACTCCTAGGGAGCCCTTTTCACACTTGTTGTAAGGTTGTTGTTTTTTTTTTGTGAAAATTTATTTGTGCAAACATGATTGAAGGGATGAGAAAAGAATATACAAATTTATTTACATTTTGTGTTTGCATGGATGAACCCATTGCCTACGTACCATCTTAAAAAAAGATTAGGATCAAAACCTCGTAGTTCGGGGTAAAAAAATTCAAAAAAAAGTTGGTGAATTGATTGGTCCAAAAACCTTAAGGTCTTTTGTTATCAAAGGGAGAAAACTCAACCTAAAACCACAAAACCACCATGTGAGGATAGCTTCAACATGCTAGTGAGGGGTTAACCCTATAATAAGCATGGAAGACTCATTGTCCATCACTAAGGATAAAGGTGAGTATTATATCAACCTCAAGGATAACTCAAACCTAATAGCTAATGGTTATAAAAAAAGGTTTGATTAAGAAGGTGGCCATTGAAACCACAAAAAGTATTTGAATGGGTTATATTTACCAATTAAAAGTATTTACAAAAATATGGTTAAAATGGATTAAAAGGTTCAATTCAAAATAAGTGTTATGAAAAATAAGTTTGAAAATCAAAAGCATAAAGCTTAGGTTTCTAATGTTGAAAAAAAAAGTTATTGTTTGCACAAAAAGTTTTGCCTTGGGTTAGAATGGGGAAAAAGGGTTAAATTTCTAAACATACAAGAGATAAGGGAAAAGAAAATAAAACCACATTAGGAGTTCCCCTCTTGAGATCATATTGATGATCCAAGTAGCTCCCATCCTTTGGAATAAGCAGTCACAAACAAATATCTCAAGCCATTGAGCATAGGTAATCGGAATAAACCTCCAGGGGGTATCCCACAAATAAAGTGGAACACCAGGCCATCTCTGCAAGAGTCATGTGAGCCCTCACAAAAAAACTCAACAAACAGGTTAGAGAAACAAGATAGGGTAATCAAGAGTTGCCCCCAAATCAAAATGTAACCACATGAATCATGCCATTAAAATTCACAAAACAAAAGCTCACAAAAAGCAACCAAGGGTAGGAGGCCTAAACCTCCTGTCAAACACATGCATCAAAATGGTATCAAATTCACCCATAATACCTCATATATTCAGAAAATTCAAATTGAAGGCATAAAGATGATGGATATAGGGCAAACCTGATTGGAGAGATCGAATGAAATTGAATTGCACCGTTGGGTTTGCAGAGCAATCTGAGGGTTTGCCTCTGGAGGTTGCTCTGAACTCTGTCAGCTCTTCTCACTTTCTTTTTCCTCTGCTAGGGTAATAGGAATCGAAATCTCTCACTTTATTTTTCCTTCCAGAGTAATAGGAATGGCATCCCTCACTTTCTTTTTCCTGCCAGAGTAATAGGAATGGCATCCCTCACTTTCTTTTTCCTGCCAGAGTAATAGGAATGGCATGTCCTTTTGTTTCACTGAAACTCTGAATTTATAACCTGGTTTTTGTGGACCTGTGGGCTTAAGTGAGAGAGGCCCAAGTCCAAATTTTTTTGTTATATTTTATTTATTTATTTATTTATTTATTTATTTATTTTCATTTTTCTTTTCTCTTTTTTTGTTTTTTTTATTATTTTTTTTAGTAAACAAAAGTAAGAGAAACAATGATGTATAATTCAAGCATGCTTGGTGATCTCAAACCAATCACAAGGAGTCCCACCCAAAGGCAAAGGGAACCAAGATGCTCATGATCCTTGAGGCTATGCAAATTCAATGTTATGATGCCATGAGGGATCTTAGGGTCAAAATTGGGGTCTTACAGATGCCCCTATTTAAGGTCATTCTAGCCGGAGAAGTGAAGGTTAAAATCTTCGTCTTGACGAGGTAGAATGGGCTTAAATAATAACAAAGAGACAAATTTTGGTCCCTAAGAGACCTCATGATGCAGATGTATGTATGCAAATAGTACGAACTTTGTGGGGATATTTGTCCACAAAGAAGAAAAGACATCCGGAGAAACTGACAATCCATATGAGAAATACACTCAATGGGACAGAGACTCTGGGGACTCTTATGGGGATAGGAGAGGGAATAAAATGCGTGAGCAGGTCACGACTCAACGCTTGGGGAACAGAATTCCAAAGGGAAAATATCCAATGGAAAGACCCGAGCTGACTCAAAGATGCATGTATTAGGGAATATGCCAATACAGCAAAAACTATCCACAACGGATACTTCGGATAAAAATCCGGATGAAAATAATCCACTAAGGGACTTCGCTGGGGATGCCTAAAAGGACACTCCTGGGGAAGCAGCGGGACGAGGTATTACCGGTTACTGGGTAATAAGCTCAAGGAGACATGTGATCTGATCTCCGGTATGAGGGTGAGATACAACATGCTCGGGAAGAATGAATATCTAAGACCGGTATAAGGGTGAGAGATCTCAATCAACCAAATCATCTGAGGAAGACCTAAAAAGGTATATCTCAAATCAGGAAAATCTGACTCCACAGAGGACAAAAAGTCATAATAGGGAGCAGAGAGGAGGGAACACCAGGGATACCGGTTACTGGGCATCTAATAGGTGACCAACCAAGGCATGAATTGGGGAATATTCCCAAAACACTCATCATCCAAAAGAGGGCTAAAAGCAAACTCGATGATAGGATGGATATTCAACTCCGTAAAGGGGGTACGAATCTTACTCGACTGGGGAAGAACAAAAGCTTCGACCAAAGAGTGCATGAGATATACTATCTATTACCGTCAGAACATAGATAATATACTCGCATGGACGATTATCCACAACCGGTTACTGGGTTAATAAAGGATAAATCGACCGAAAAGAAAAGGCATCGGGATACCGAAACTAGGTATATAATGATGACCAATCAAGGTGTGAATTGGGGAATATTCCCAAAACACTCATCATCCAAAAAGAGGGCAAAAAGAAAACTCGATTATGGGATGGACATTCGACTCCGAAAAGGGGGTACGAATCTTACTCAACTGGGGAAGAACAAAAGGCTTCGACCAAAGAGTGCATGAGATATACTATCTATTACCGTCAGAACATAGATAATATACTCGCATGGACGATTATCCACAACCGGTTACTGGGTTAATAAAGGATAAATCGACCGAAAAGAAAAGGCATCGGGATACCATAACTAGGTATATAATGATGACCAATTCAGGGGAGGAACAATCGTTACTAACAACAACAAGATAGACGAGAGATGACCCGTTGGGGATAAATTGCGTAATTAGAGAAATTATCCAAGAGATATATCACCGGTTACTGGGTGGTATACTAAAAAATTAAGGAATGTCAATATCGAATTTTGTATAAAGATAACCAACAAGGAGGGAATTACATCTACCTGTATGAGTGTAGAGAATCACAAAAGAGAGTACCCGTCATCGGTTAGGATGAACAACAATCAAGGTTTAACTCTGCACGAGGACAAAATGGGGTTTACAACTACCGGTTACTGGGTAGTAGACCACATAAATATGACTTACAACTACTGGTATAAGGGTAGAAAACCACAGACTCCGCCGGGGTAATAATTACTAATTATTGAGCGATTATTCATTTACCACAGGGAAACAGGAAAAGAGTCTCAAGAGACCGATCTAGGATCAAACTAGATAGGCACACCAAATCAAGACTTGTCTCGGTGAGGATATAACTTAATGGGGAAAACCATCCCAGTATATGTGTTGGGAAGGAACAAAAACAATCAACATCCACGAGGATATAACCCGTGGGGAATATGGAAGAAAGGATAAACGCTTTCTGCTTATGGAGCTGACTCTATATGGAGAGATCAGACACACACGTCTGCTTGGGGAAGTATATCACCAAATAGCAGGAGACAACAAACAACAATATATGGCAAAGAATGCAACATGAATACCTGAATGTTATAATTATGCATGAATATGCGTGGTTTATGTATGATGTATGCTGACAGACAGACATATCTAACACAACCAGGTCCAGGAATTAACCACCCGGTACTACATCTCAAGAGAGAAAGCCAAGTTCACCGGAGAGTATCCAATCTGTTAAGGATCAGAGATACCAGGAAGCAAAGAACTCTGCAAGGGATGAATCATCAATCATTCCAGCTGGGGATGAGAGTTATCACAGACAAGGTCCACCATACCAACAACTCTACTGGGGAATCTATCCGAGGAGATAAAGGATTTATCGGGATCAACCACCAAATACCGCTCTTGCCCAAAGAGATCCAAGCTGCTGAGGAAGAAAGATTGCTACTCTGCTGAAGGGAAGAGAGGTGACTCTCAACAAGCAATCCACTTGGTAGGATAAACCACAAGAGGTTCCGGAGG
This sequence comes from Lathyrus oleraceus, assembly GCF_024323335.1. NCBI lineage: Eukaryota > Viridiplantae > Streptophyta > Magnoliopsida > Fabales > Fabaceae > Lathyrus > Lathyrus oleraceus. The sequence goes on from NC_066582.1 coordinate 261,148,875, forward strand.
GAGGAGATACAGTCATGCCAGGAATATGGACAAAAATCTTACCCTGTTGGGGATCGTACCACCCTTGGGAGAGCACTGAGGATCTCCTAAGTATCCTTTCGTTATTGTGAATGTTCACTTTGTTTAAAAACAAATTATAAAAAATTTGATCGTTTAAAACAATGATATTTTCTTAATCAAAACATGCAAAACATTTGTTAAATAGAAACAGATAAGAGTGCCAATAATTGGATAAAAGGCTCAAATTTATTTGATAGAATGGTAGTCTGCGAATGGCAAGACTCCATAGATCTTTACAACTTTGAAATTGGTGATATATATTGGAAAAGGGCTACATTGAACATAATGATCAATTCACCACCAGTTCTGAATCCGATGTATTTGAAGCTTTGGCTGATAATGAGCAAGGATCTCTGACGGACGACAGTTGTAGAACAAAGTCTTGTCAGGATGCAGTTACTTGCCAAATCCCTAATTTTTGCCTAGATTGCCCCAGGATGAGGTACTCAATCTAGCGGGATACATATATCATTATTATATATTTTTTGTGTCTCTAACTTTTGCATGGACCGCCCTTTCGGGTTTTCAATCCACCGAGACGCTCATTTTTGCCTAAGCCGCCCTTTCGGGTTTTCAACTTAGCGAGCTATTCAGTTTTTATTTAGGCGAAGTATTTCTTGACTGCATCTGAATTCACAGGACGAGTGAAATCCTCCCCATCCATAGTTGTAAGTATCAAAGCACCGCTTGAAAAGGCTCTCTTAACAACATACGGACCCTCATAGTTCGGAGTCCACTTGCCCCTGGAATCGGGCGCGAAAGACAAAACTCTCTTGAGCACAAGGTCACCTTCAATGAACACACGAGGCTTGACCTTCTTATCAAAAGCTTTCTTCATCCTCTGCTGATATAAGTGACCATGACACATGGCAGTCAATCTCTTATCTTCAATCAAATTTAGTTGGTCATAACGACTCTGAACCCATTCAGCATCAGTCAACTTGGCCTCCATCAAGACTCTCATTGATGGGATCTCCACCTCTACTGGGAGTACCGCCTCAGATCTTGACTTAGCGATCACATCGTCAACGTACACCTCAATCTCCTTATGCATCACGTCATGGAACAAGGTAGTCATAGCTCGTTGATACGTGGCTCCGGCGTTCTTCAAACCGAAGGGCATCACTCGATAACAGAATGTTCCCCAAGGTGTGATGAATGTTGTCTTCTCCATATCCTCGGGTGCCATTTTAATATGATTATATCCGGAAATCCATCCATAAATGAGAAGACTTTGAATTTAGCTGTAGTGTCTACCAACATATCAATGTGTGGTAGAGGAAAATCGTCTAGCTTTATTCAAATCTCTATAGTCCACACACATCCGGACTTTTCCATCTTTCTTAGGCACGGGCACAATATTGGCCACCCATTGAGGATATATAGAAGTCACCAGGAACCCCGCATCAATTTGCTTCTGAACTTCCTCTTTGATCTTCACTGCCATATCAGGATGGGTTCTTCTGAGTTTCTGCATTACAGGCATGCACTCAGGCTTTAGAGGTAGGAAATGTTGCACAATATCAGTATCTAGACCAGACATGTCTTCATATGACCAGGCAAATACGTCAACATATTCTCGTAGCAACTTAATCAACCCCTTCTTAACAGATTCTTCCAAAAGTGCCCCAATCTTTACCTCTCGCACACAATCTTCAGACCCCAAGTTGACTGTTTCCAGATTTTCAAGATGCGGTTGAATGATCTTCTCTTCATGCTCAAGTAGACGTGTGATCTCATCAGGAATCTCTTCAACATCATCTTCTTCCGCCTCAAATACAGGGAATTCAAAATTGGGAGATGGTGTTGGGTCATTATGTTCAATGGGTTTAGAAATTAACCTGCATAATGATTTTTGGATATGAAAAGCTTTAGAATTCAAACAAGGCAAATCATTATGAAGATGAGAAGATTGATTTTATTTTATTTTTTAGGGTTTTATGTGATCACCAATTTCATGCAAAAAGCGAAAAGGGAAAATAAATGGAAACACAAACATTTAACATGAATTTATTGAATGAAAATATCATTGTGTTTATGCGCCAACAATGTCATCACTCCTCCTTTTCGCATGGGAGACGGGTTTTTAAACAAAGTGATCATTACGTTGACTTATGGACAACTGTTGAAATATCCACAGCGACCCAATTGTTGCAGACCCCTCCAGGGATGATGAAATTGCCAGAATCCTCTGTAACTTCTTCTAAAACGGCAGCAGCCTCCTCATCTAGACCAGTGTGGGTAAAACCTCCACTCTTGAATAAACCTTGCTTGTTGAAAGTACCAGAAGAAAAACCTATGCTAGCCCGGGACTCATTGTCTTCTAACTCAATCATTTTTCCCAAACCAGTGGTTGCACCACGCTCAATGGCCAACTTTGCATCTTTGTAGGAAGCAAATGAAGGAGTTCTATTCTCAATAGGCTCAGCTATAGATAAAGCTTGGAAAGGAGTTCCAATTTCAACCTCAGCATCTATATAAGAGAAGGAAGACAAATGGCTAACCAGGAGAGCCCTTTCTCCCCCTACCACCACCAGCTTCTTGTTCTTCATAAATTTCAGTTTCTGGTGTAGGGTAGACGTCACGGCGCCTGCCTCGTGAATCCATGGTCTAAGTGATCCATCAGTCTTGAAATATTAGCTCTAGTGTAGTACCGGTGAGTCAACTTGTCTTCAAAATAAATGAAGGACACATGGTTAGACCACAGGGCAAGGGACCGGAAACAAAACTTGTTTATGCATATGATGCATGCAATGCTTGTGCATATGATTTGTTTTTTATTTCAAAGGAACTTTAAAGTTTTATTTGCAAATTCTGGAAATATTAAGCATTTTATCACATATGGAAATATCTCATCAAATAATATCAGGGAAAAGAAGTGCAGCATCGTCAATCATATACAAGAGAAAAGGAAAATAATCGTCTTATGGATCCCTAGAAACAATCATCTAAAGCTCGAGACACAGGAAGATAAGATGCGCGAAGCCTCTTCACCTCCCTCTCGTAGGCTGCCTCCATATCGGCCTTCTCTTTGGCGAGTCGATCATACCTCCTATTCCAGAACTTAGAAGACTGAGGAAGTAGAGAAGTCCATACATCATCAGGGTCATCAATAACCTGATGCTTAAGAAACTCAATCAACGCATCCTTCTCCTTAATCTGCTGAAGCAACTCTTCACGTTCACGGATCCAGGCACGTGAACGGTCTTCGTCTCTCAACTCCTCTACTCCTTGATTAGGGAGGGTTGAGGGCCCAGTCATAATCATAGGTGTAAGTCTCGGATACTCGTAAGGCATGAGATATTCAGACGCCCTTTTCCTTACCCAAGCAGTGTAAGGCTCCAAAGCGATGCAATTCTTAGGACCCAACTCTTTCCTTCCTTTCCTATGAATCTTGCGCCAAGCGCGAACCATCCTAGCTTTCAAGCCTTGGGGATCTTTACCATCCTGAAAGAATACACCCTTTAACAGAATGTTATTGGGTTTATCCTTTAAGGGGAACCCAAGCTGCCGACGTGCCAAAACAGGATTGTAGTTAATCCCACCACATGTACCAAGAAGAGGTACATTGGAGAATTCGCCACAAGAGTCAATAATCTGCACACCATCATACACACGGTTATACCAAGAGATATCATCATTAGTGAGAGACATAAGTCTCGTGGACCACCGTAGACATTGCTTGTTCTCCTTGAAAGCGATCGTCTGAGGTAAGTGAGAAATAAACCACTTATACAATAGAGGCAAACAACACACAATAACGCCACCACCATTTGCATTCCTCATAAGCAAAGAGAAATAGGTATCGCCCAACAGAGTCGGAACGAGATTAAGAGTAGAGAAAATCCTAATAGCGTTCACATCCACAAACTTGCCGATGTTGGGGAATAATACTAGCCCATAGATGAGAAGTACAAATATGGCCTCAAAGGCGTCCTCACTTATGGCCTTCCCATACATAGTAGCTTGAGCAATGAGGAACTCAGAAGGGAGACCTTGAATTCCACCTTTGGTAGTCATATGAGCACCAACCAGAGATTCATCTATGTGCAACATGTCTGGTATCTCTTGAGAAGTAGGAACCCTTTCCAAGCCACTGAACGACAACTGATCCAGAACAGGTATACCCACAAGATAAGCATACTCCTCTAGTGTAGGCAAAAGTTGAAAATCCGGAAACGTGAAGCAACGGTACAAAGGATCGTAAAATTGCACCAATACACTCATCAATCCTTCATCCACCTGAGTAGTCAGAAGAGGAAGAAGCTTCCCAAAACGAGCTTTAAAACCCAAGGGATCTAATACATAAGATGTCAAATTCCTTAACTCTTTCAAGTCTGGTTTTCTGAAACTGTACTTCTTTGTATTCCTTCTTTGTCTTTCCATGTCTGAAAATTTTGCAAATAAACCCCTTAAGTTCCTTGAAAAATTTCTTATTATTTTGATGATATGAATGCAAATGGGTGCATGAATGCATGAATGCAACAATCACACTCAAGGATCAAGCAAAGCACACCAAACAAAGGTCATGGGATGGATCATGTTATCCTTAATATCAACCATCCATTTTAGTGGATTATGGTTTACACCTTATCAACACCCAAGTTCCATTGATATTAAGGATACCTGAACGGATCAACCATGAATCAAAGGTTTATTGTAAGTCACGAGCATGGAGTTAGGTTAAGAACCACCCAAAAGGGAGTGTACTAAGGTTTAAACCTGCCAAACATGTTCTACAAGAGGTTCCCATAGTCATCATCCCATCTTTTGGATATTATCGGAGAAACGACTACTCGTATTCCAAAAATATTCTCAAGAGAGACTCTTATGAGTGTAGTATCGCGTAACAATCGTATCAAATCTTACACTTGAACAACTTTCGCACTACATCCTAAGAATAGGCCAAGATGGGTTTGGTAAACTAAGGTCCTTGGCTTCTAAGGTCGATATTGGAAAGAGTAATGTCTAACCACAACTTACTTGTGTGACATTATTGATCCCAACATGACCTCCACCAAGTGAATGGGCTTGCAAGTCAACTTGCTAAGGAATAACTCCACACAAGTCGACAAGACTATGCCATTCTCCTATCCTAAGTACACTCGAGTTCGGGTATAGAACTCATCTCACAAAGATCACCAAGCATACAAGGAATTAATATTCAAACAATTCAATCATTACATACAATACAGTAATCCCAAATTGCACAAAAATATGTCACAAAAAAAAATATATAATACAATACGACCAATATGAAAAGTAGGCAAAATCCACTAGGATGTTTCGATTCCCCAGCAGAGTCGCCACTTTTCTGTAGCGGGGTATTCGTTACCATTAGAGATATTGACTAAATCCAAGGTAAATCATACAAGTCGAGTCGCCACCGCACTTCTATTTATCCAAAGGAGTGGTTAGAAAGCGAACAAAAACCTAAAAGTTTTATCGAATCAAAAACTAGTAAAAATGTCAGAGATCTGGGTAAGGGGGTTGGTTATGCAATGGGAAGGTATTAGGCACCCAAAGCATCCTAGGTACTCCTAGGGAGCCCTTTTCACACTTGTTGTAAGGTTGTTGTTGTTTTTTTTTTGTGAAAATTTATTTGTGCAAAAATGATTGAAGGGATGAGAAAAGAATATACAAATTTATTTATATTTTCTGTTTGCATGGATGAACCCATTGCCTACGTACCATCTTAAAAAAAGATTAGGATCAAAACCTCGTAGTTCGGGATAAAAAAATTCAAAAAAAAGTTGGTGAATTGATTGGTCCAAAAACCTTAAGGTCTTTTGTTATCAAAGGGAGAAAACTCAACCTAAAACCACAAATCCACCATGTGAGGATAGCTTCAACATGCTAGTGAGGGATTAACCCTATAATAAGCATGGAAGACTCATTATCCATCACTAAGGATAAAGGTGAGTATTATATCTACCTCAAGGATAACTCAAACCTAATAGCTAATGGTTATAAAAAAAGGTTTGATTAAGAAGGTGGCCATTGAAACCACAAAGAGTATTTGAATAGGTTATATTTACCAATTAAAAGTATTTACAAAAATATGGTTAAAGTGGATTAAAAGGTTCAATTCAAAATAAGTGTTATGAAAAATAAGTTTGAAAATCAAAAGCATAAAGCTTAGGTTTCTAATGTTAAAAGCAAAAGTTATTGTTTGCACAAAAAGTTTTGGCTTAGGTTAGAATGAGGAAAAAAAAGGGTTAAATTCCTAAACATAGAAGAGATAAGGGAAAAGAAAATAAAACCACATTAGGAGTTCCCCTCTTGAGATCATATTGATGATCCAAGTAGCTCCCATCCTTTGGAATAAACAGTCACAAACAAATATCTCAAGCCATTAAGCACAGGTAATCGGAATAAACCTCCAAGGGGTATCCCACAAATAAAGTGGAACATCAGGCCATCTCTACAAGAGTCTTGTGAGCCCTCACAAAAAAAATCAACAAACAGGTTAGAGAAACAAGATAGGGTAATCAAGAGTTGCCCCCAAATCAAAATGTAACCACATGAATCATGCCATTAAAATTCACAAAAAAAAAGCTCACAAAAAGCAACCAAGGGTAGGAGGCCTAAACCTCCTGTCAAACACATGCATCAAAATGGTATCAAATTCACCCATAATACCTCATATAGTCAAAAAAATTAAAAATGAAGGCATAAAGATGATGGATATAGGGAAAACCTGATTGGAGAGATCGAATGAAATTGAATTGCACTATTGGGTTTGCAGAGCAATCTGAGGGTTTGCCTCTAGAGGTTGCTCTGAACTCTATCAGCTCTTCTCTCACTTTCTTTTTCCTCTGCTAGGATAATAGGAACTGAAATCTCTCACTTTCTTATTCCTGCTAGAGTAATAGGAATGACATCCCTCATTTTCTTTTTCCTGCCAGAGTAATAGGAATGGCATCCCTCACTTTCTTTTTCCTGCCAGAGTAATAGGAATGGCATGTCCTTTTATTTCACTGAAACTCTGAATTTATAACTTGGTTTTTGTGGACCTTTGGGCTCAAATGAGAGAGGCCCAAGTCCAAAATTTTTTGTTATACTTTATTTATTTATTTATTTATTTTCGTTTTTCTTTTCTCTTTTCTTTTCGTTTTTTTTTAGTAAACAAAAGTAAGAGAAACAATGATGTATAATTCAAGCATGCTTGGTGATCTCAAACCAATCACAAGGAGTCCCACCCAAAGGCAAAGGGAACCAAGATGCTCATGATCCTTGAGGCTATGCAAATGCAATGTTATGATGCCATGAGGGATCTTAGGGTCAAAATTGGGGTCTTACAACCACCAAGCATGCTTGAATTGTATATTATTTCTTTTCTTATTTTGTTTACTAACCAAAAGCACAAAAATATGTCACTAACTTGTTTTGTTTAGAAGCTTAAGCAATCATGAGATCCAAGGCTCCTAGAAGGCTCCTATGCTCAATGAAATGACCAGATGAAGATGAAAGCAAGCATGACAATGGTTCCCAAAGCTCTCAATCATCATATATGTCTCCCAAGCACCTCAATTTCTCAATTTGATCAAGATAAACTAAAGGGGCTTGAGGCTTGTTTCCCAAAGAAACCCTAATACAACTGTGCATTGAATGTGCCTTGCTCATGAAGCAATCTCAACCTATAATCAAATTAAATCAAGGTAAATTCTTTTATTAATTATTTTATGCATATATGAGTCTATGTGAGTATCCTCAATCATTCATTCATCAAGATTTGAAGTTTGGACTTGAGAAGTTGACCAGTCAAATCATCTGACTAAATTGAAATCCATTGAGACCTAACTTTTGATGTGTTTGTCAAATGAAGATGACCCCAAGATCACAAATGTTCTTAAGAACAATATGAACAACTTTCGTGTTTATCAAAAATCCATTTGAAACTTGTAAGGTCATCATTCATTTCAAAACATTATAGGTCATTTTGACTGAAACCCTAATTTTGGGTCAACTTCCCAAGGACCTAACTCCTTCATTTTTTATGATTTTGAGGTGAGACCAAGTGCATTGGAAATTTTGAGATGTCTATTTCATTTGTTATGTTGGACAAAATTTCATAATCCTAAAATAAACACATGTGATAATACAAAACATTATAGGTCACTTTGGACCAAAGCCATTGAATCTTGAAAAAGTCCAACTTTAAGTGCCCATAACTTTCTCATTAAAACTCCAAATGATGCAAAATTTAAGTCCAAATTTATTTACTTGAAAGGATATACAACCTTTATGTAGGAGGTGTTTCCATTTGAGGCTTGAATCATTGAAACATAAGGGCTTGAAGTTGGTCACTTTTGGCAAAAATTTCAAATACATGTTTTGTACATCAAACTTCATGGCCAGTTTTCACAATTTTCCAAACTCCAAATGGATTTTTGTTCAACATAGATTTTGTTCCTTATGTCAAGACTTTTCCAACCATTACTCACATGCCTATGTTTGGATTTTTCAAATGGGATTTTCGAAAAGGAGAACAATTGTGACCATTTATGCATTTCATGATGAAACTTCATACACAAGCAATTGTAATGAAAACCACATGTCCAAACCTTCTCCAAATCATTTCAGCATTCATTTGCATTAGCTTTTGGGCCTCGCATGCGCCTGTACAAGCCCATGCATGGAGGACCCAATGATCATGCACACGAGTTTGTCACACTCTCCTTGCAGCTTCAGCTATAAATAGATGCATTGCTTCATTCAATTCTCAACCTGAAGGCACCTAAAACTCTGCTGGAATTGAATCCTAACCTCACACCAAAGGAATTTTGCATTTTCATTTCACTTTTCAAGTTTGATTTTCAACAACATCAGTTGATCTTCAATACTAATTCCTAAGCCTTGCATTCATACCATACTTCAAGATCAAGTTGCAAGCAAGAGATTGGTTGGATCGTGCTCATCAAAGCTGCACTACAAAGGTTTACCTCTCAACTATTTTGCTTCGAATCTCACTATATATTGTGCATTGCTTGTGTTGGTTTGGTTTTCTGAAGTCCTCGTGTGAGAGGCAAGCCAATGGTGGCTTTAATTTCATGAATTGTTGAACTGCAGATTGAACACCTGGATTTTCCACCTCAGATTTCTCCTTCCATAGGGATCTTGAGTGAAATCTAAGGTTACAGGGGTGATGTACATCACCCCAACTTTAATTTGGTATAAGGATCGTATGTTTTGGTTGAGGTTGCAAAACCTGCAACTTGTGGCCGGTTTTTTGCTTGCTCGTCAGAGAAGACGGTGGTTTCCACCACCGTCCCCACGTGGAACTCGCCTGGCCTTTGGATCCAACTCTCCAGATCTAATCTGAGCCTTTGTTATGTTTGACTATTTTTAATCCAGCATGTTTTGCATTTGACTGGGGAACACAATGAGCGCGCGTATCTGAGCCACATGATGGTCCACGTCAATTAATGAGGTTGGATCATGCGCTTCAGATTTTTTCTCTTTTTATAATTTCTGTTTTATTTTCTTTAAATCCATTTATTTTCAAAAATCCATAACTCCTTTATTTGGAATCACAAAAATATGGGACCAATTGCAAAAAATTTCTCTTAAATTCTAGTTTCATAATATGATTTTTAATTATTTTTGTGATTCCATTTAATATTTTTTATGAATTATTTTGTTTTTATTAGTTTTTAATTCATTTTAAATACTTTTAGACATTCAAAAATGCTAAAAATATTTTCTTAATACATGTGGATGATGATAAGTCTATGAAAAATATTCTCATCAATTTCTTAATTGATTTGAGATTTATTTGAGATTCTAGTCCATTTGTGTTATTTTTCTTCATTTTTAATTGTTTAAAAATAGTTTCTGTTTTCAAAAAATGTTGAGAAAATTTATCAAACCTTGTTTGACCATGTTAGACTTATGATGATCCAATTGGACTTATCCAAGTTGATTTGAATTGGATTTAAAGTTTGACCTTATTTTGTTCGTTTTATTTTATGTATTATTTTAAATCCAAAAAATATCAAAAATATGTTTGACCTTTCTTGACTTCTAATCTTCATATCACTTCTATTTACCATTGATTGATGTTGATTCCATTTGCATTTGATCATGGTGTTTTGGTTATGTTATTTGAATTTCCATTCTTGTACATTCAATCTTCATCTCTTTTCTTCTTCTTTTTCTTTTGACCAATGAGTTAATGATTTGTGGTTAGCCTTGACATATGAGAGGCTTAACCTTCTTTGATCCAAATCAAATTCAACTTGATCAAAGATCAAGTAAATTGCTTTGTGTCCAAGATAGGTTGCTTCTTGGTCAAGCAAAAGACCTAAAATCCATACAAGGTCATTCTTCTTTTCTTTTGGCATGGCAAGTTGTAAGAGCTTGGCTTACTAGTCATGATCTCTAACTTGTGTTTATTTGCCTATAGTTTTATTGACCGGCCTCAGATAGGTGTGACTACTACATTAGTCCACTTACGATTGCTTAACATAGCGCTAAATTGCCTTATGGCAGACTAACACTAACTACTAATTACTAACTTTTAATTCAAGCATTTAATTCTTGCAATTTATTTTAATGCAATTTAATTTCTTGCTCATTTATCCATATTGCCTTTTTCCTTTGCTCAATTGAGCTCATGTTTATGTTTATGCCATTTGCCTCTTGCTCACTTGAGCACATTATTGTGTAAATATATTATTGCCTTGTGTTTGTTTTGTCTTTGTTTGTGTGAACCCAATGCAAAAAGGAGAAAGGACCTAGAATTAGGACCTCACATATGCTTAATGGAGTTCAAGAGCAACTAGGCCTCATGCCTTTAGAATGCTAAATGTGTTGAAGAGCAACTAGGCCCCATGCCTTTAGAATGCTTAATCTTGAAGTTGACTTGAAAGGACCCCTAATATAAACTCTCTTTGTCCATTTCTATTATTGCATTGTGAACTTTTTGATTGTTTGTTCTTGTGTGATAGGGATTCCAAACTTGAGCTAGTTAGAAGGACAATTGTCATGAGCATCCAAGTTAAGAGAGACAAGCCAAATGAAGATCTTAAGAGCTTGATTGAATATTTATTTTATTGCTTGAGTTCATTGGTAAGTACAAAGGAAAAGAGCATCTTGGATCATCTTTATGATCTCAAGAAAGGTACTCCAAGGGTTTTAACTCTTCTCTCATCTTTGCATGTTTAGGACTAGCCCTTCTCTTCTTCTCTCCACTCTAACCCAAGCCAAACTCATTTTGTGCAAACATTGACATTGTTTTCAAAACTAGAAACCTAGGAATTATGCCTTTGATTTTTCAAACTCTTTTCATTAATACTTATTTTGAATTGAATCCTAAGTCAACTTTGACTTCATTTTGTGAATACTTCTAATTTGTAAATATAACGCATTTCAAATGATTCTTTTGTGGTTCCAATGACCACCTTTGTTAAAACCTTTTTTTCATAAACATTAGACATAGGTTTGAGTTATCATAGCGGTTGATGTAAACCTCATCTTATCCTTAGTGATTGGACTATAAGTCTTCCATACTTATTATAGGGTGGATCCCTCACTAGTATGTTAAAGCTCTCCTTACATGGTGGATTGTTGGTTTCGGTTGAGTTTTCTCCCTTTGATAACAAAGGACCTTAAGGCTTTTGATCAAATCAATTCACCAATATTTTGTGATTTTTACCCCGAACTACGAGGTTTTGATCCTACCTTTATGATGGTACGAAGGCAATGGGTTTATCCATTCAAATAACAAAATTGTAAATAATTTGTATATTCTTTTCTCATCCCCCCAATCATGTTTGCACAAATGTTTTCACAAATACCAACCTATAATACAACTTTGCAAAAAGGGCTCCCTTAGAATACTAAGGATGTTTTGGGTGCTTAAAACCTTCTCATTGCATAACCAACCCCCTTACCCAGATCTCTGCCATTTTTATTAGTTTTTTATTTGATAAAACTTCTCGATTTTTGTTCGCTTTCTAACCTTTCATTTGGATAAATAGAAGTGAGGTGGCGACTCGAATCGTATGATTTACTTTTTATTTAAGTCAATAAATCTAAAGGTAACGAATACCCCGCTACACAAGTTTCCACACAATACCATGAAAGGTGGGAGACTTACAATCTCACTTACTAGAATGTTAGGCCTTTAGGGTCAAATGTAGCTCTATGTTAAGCAATGTAATTGGACTTATGTAGAAGTCACAACTATCTCAGGCCTGGAAATATAAATTTAGGTGTTAATGCATCTTAGTGATTTGGTATAATGAACCAAACTCCTAAAACATACCATACATTAAAAGAAAAGATCAAAAGTCATCCATACTTGTATTGGTTCATCTTACACAAAGTCATTAATGAATCAATTAGCCTTATGATATTGAGACTTCATTGGTCAATGAAAGCAACGGGAAAGAATAGGGATGAAGATAAATTGGGGAGGGGAGTGAGAGAAACACAAATTGGTCATGGGAGGAATTTTATTAAATTAAAATCATTCATTCATTTTGGGAGATGAAATGTACATTTCATCAATCCCCTAAATCCAATGATTTTAATCCAACAAAAGTCAAATCAATCTTGACCAAGGCCCAAACAAATAGTCAAACATCACAAGACCATTAAAATGGCTCAACATAATTTTTACACAATTAATCAATTTAAAAATGAATTAAAATACAATTTAATTTGGTCTAAACCTAAAATCTTTTCAAAACACCAAATAAATGGCCAAGAGATTCATCCTAGGTCAAACAAGGTCAAATGACCTTAGACAAAAAATTTCATCATTTTTGAAAAGTCATAAGTATTTTTAAAAAAATTAAAAAAGTGCATAAAAACATTTAATTCATGAAAAATATCAAAATTAATCCAAAAAATAATTTTAATTCAGAAAATGAAAGAGAAAAATATTTAAAGATTTTTTGTGAAAGTCCCATATTTTTTGGATTAAAATTAATATGAATTAAACAAAATAAAGCAATTAAATGAAAAATCAAAAAATTCAAAAAAAAAGGGTCATCAGATCTCCCTCATTAATTAATGAGGCAGATCTGATGGCCACGTGCGCGCTATCCTTGGTGGACTTGATCAAAGCGTCACATGCGTGGTAATCAAAACCAAGGGCCAAGATTAGAATGCTGGACCAAGATGAGATGGTTGGAACCTTGCCAACACACCACCGGAGCCCTAGCTCCGGTCATCTTCTCCGGTGATGACCACCGGACTGGTCTAACGTAAACTTCATGAAAAAATAAAAACAAGGACACTATTTTGAAGAGAAAATGCCCAGGATCACGAATTTGACCTCAATTTTCTCCAATTCCAAGTATATGAAAAGATACAGGGATTTGAATTTTGAGGATCATGAACTGAGTTGCTTCGATTTGACCTCAAAGCAACTCAATCTTGTTGCCTATATTGATAGGACTTCAGCTAAGCAAAAATCAAAAAGAATAGTGAAGAATTGAGAGAGAATCGAAGAGATGAAGTTTTTGAAATTTAACCTTCGAGTAGCTTTAATTCAGCTTGATCTTGATCTGGATTTGCTTGATTCTTTCTCCTCTTGCTTGTAGTGATCAATTGAGATGAAAAGGGCAATGAACTCTTGGAGTTTGAACTTCAAAATTGAAGGTGAAATTCAAACTCAATTTCAATCAAACCCTCAAGAAATTCTATGGAGTGGGGGGTCTGATTTCTCTTGGCAAAACTTGGGCAAGGTGTTGATGCATTTCTGAGCTCAGGGCACTTGTATTTATAGGCTTACTCAATGCTTTTTGCACACTCCAATTCAAAAATCCAAAAATAGCAATGATCTCATGCATGCTTGCATGGGCGTGTACAAAGTCCAATAAATGATGTCAAAAGGTCCAAACTTAATTCCAAATGATTCTGAAATGAAATCAAGGGACCATGCAATGTTCAAATGAATATTTGTCACAAATCTTTCCAAATGGGGCCATGCATTACACCCATGCATAAGTCCCTCAATTTTGATCCAAATGAGATGATCTTGGACTTTTTAGAAAGGTGAGATCAAGGGGAACAACTTTTATGTTGAACACTTTTCAATTTGAAGCTTGTATCATGATGAAATTTGAGGTGGAAGTTTAGAAAATCAAACATGTTTGAAACTTTTCTAAGTACCAAGTCAAATGTTCACTTCTTCCACCTTGAATAACTTTTGATATGGACTCTAGATGGAAAAAGTTTCTTCATCAAAGTTGTATCTATCTCAAACTTATTAAATTTGGTCACAAATTTGACCTTATTTGGATTTAGCATGAAGGCGTTATGCATTTTATAAGTTGAGGAAAATCACTTTTTCAATGGTAATGGCTTAAAATGACCTATAATATTTCCTCTTGGCACATGTATTTGTAAGTTGAATTTGAACTTCCTACAAACATAAAATTTGAATAGGGCATCTTGAATTTGATCATGAAACTTTAATGGCTTTCATCTCATAAAAATTGAGCAAGTTATGGTCCTTGGAAGTTAACCTCCTAACTAGGGTTCACACAAAATGACATGTAATCTTTCACCATAAAAAATGTATTTCCAAGCAAAACTAGCTCTTGAATTGAACATGAAAGGTGTTTGGAATGTAATTATGAGTAACGTTTCTCATGGAATCATTTTCATATGACAAAAAGTGTAGGAAATAGGGTCTAGGGAACCCCAGTTTTGACCAGTTGACTTTCTCTGGTCAACCACCATGAACCACCTTGCTAACTTGACATTCTCTTGATCTTTGGGACTCATGGAGGATCATATATGTGTAATATGATGTAATATGAAGTATACTTTGAAATATTTGATCAAATATTGAAGAAACTTGTTGAAGAAGTCACACAAGATAACCAGATGAATTAGGGCTTCCAAGGCAAACAAGCTTCAAACTCTTGATGAATTCTTGATCAAAATGATATGTGAAGATCATGGGTATCCATATATGATGTCTAGAGTCAATGTGAACCATATCTTGATTAGTATCCTTGTATTGAGGGTCTTAAACCCTAGATATGAGCTTGATGAAACATAGGTGAGCACACACACTACCTACAAAAGAGTTAAACTATACATTGACATATTTTTGGTATTTTGGTTAGTAAATAATGAAAAACAAAGTATGATACAATCAAAAGTACTTGGTGATCTCTCCCAATGTAAACCCAATGAATGAGGGGTAAGGAGCATGTCAAGGTGTGATCCCAAAGCCAATGCAAATGATGAGATAGCATAAGGGATCTTAGGGTCAAAATTGGGGTCTTACAATATACACAAATAATAATGCCACGTAGATGGAATACTAAAATACTTAATTAACCTTTATATATCTATATATATATATATATATATATATATATATATATATATATATATATATATATATATATATATATATATATATATATATATATATATATATATATATATATATATATATATATATATATATATATATATATATATATATATATATATATATATATATATATATATATATATATTTCCTTATTGGACCAAATTTGTTGGTGAAAATTTATAATACGGTGGTGCAAGCTGCTCTGGTGCAATTGTGTAGAATCAATGTATAAATTAGCACTTCAACAGTCAAAATTATAATATTACATGTGTTAGGGCCATATGTAATTAGCTAAAGTTGTAGTGGTCTAATTAATAATAAGTCTGTGGTTAAAAGCATAAAAATCATGAAAGATAAGATTAGTTTGTAGATACCATAAGTCAATATCTAATTTAATGAGGAGTCAAATTAAAATATTGAATACTAAAAAATAACCCTAAGATTAATTATAGGGATTATGGTCCCCATTTGTTGACGACTTGAAAACGACTAATTAGGAAAATTCTCCCTTCATCCCCGTCAGAGGAGATTCAAGGAACCATAAGCAACTTTACAATTGGAAGATCACATACCCAATAACCTTCAACTATTTTCAATGGCAAATTCAGATACGCTTCCGCTTTCATTCTCATAATTGTATTCAGGTATGTGTGTAAGGGATATGAGTCGATCACATATCTGACTCATAAAGATTTGTTTAAAGTTATGTTCTCGATTTCTCTATCGATAGAAATTATAAGATTACAAATAAATTTATCAGACATAACAAATCAAGAAATGATATAAGAGTTTCTCATATCTAATTTAATTTGAATTTTTAGTTTTTTTATATTAAAGTTTCAAAATCGAGGTTTTTTATCATCCAACAATTTAGATAAGATGTAAATTGTAATTCTCGACGGAAAACAACATATATTATCAAGGCTTGTTGTTGGAATCAATTCTGAAGAAATGTTTACCTTAGAAAATTAGCTATTGAAATTGATTATTGGAATTAGGGGTGTGCAAAAAAACCAATAACCATGAACCAAATTCCTATCCAAATTAATCCAAACTTTAAAACCCAACCCAAAATTATATTTTAAAATTGGTGATCCATTTATCAAATAAAAAAAACCGGTAACCATTATTACAAACCGGTTCAAGTAAATGGTTACCATTTTTCAATAATAATTTCAAATCAACCTAAAACACAAATTTCAGAATCCCTAATTCTCAAAAATCCAAACTTTTTTCATTTTTTTTTCTCTTCATCATTCTTCAAATTCCAAACTCATCAAAACCTGCATCGTATGATTTTTGAGAAACTGAAACAAAGATTGTCCGGTGTATCTTCTACCAAATCCCTACCCTAACCCTTTCTTCTTAAACCCTTCAACTTGCAACTCAGAATTAGGATTTTAGGGTTTCATGGAATCATCTCAATCAAAGCTTTGAAGTATTCATCTCTATCTTCTATTTGCTTAGCCCAGAATTTGTTATATCATCACTTTGTCACTCATAATTTTTTGCTCCCACTTTACAATCTCTAACATGCCCCAATTCAAAAAATTGCAGGAACACTTAGCTCCTAGTGGATATCTTGAATTACGTTGTGAACGAAAACTCTAATATAAAGGATTTTTCACTTCAAGCTGTGTATGATTCGTCGTCGCCCCGGTAAGAGTTTCCTTTAACTTTCTGGAAGTTTCTCTATATCAATTACCTCTTTTGTTTTTTTCTTCTCCGTAGTCATTTCATCTAGGAGTAGTTTCAATGTCTTCTATTCATATATTGATATAATGAAGAAAAAGTAATTGGAGGTTGGTGAAAATGATGATGGACATTGATTGGTTGATAGACAGTTGAATATTATTTATTTATATATTATTATTATATGGGGATTCTGTTGTTGTTGCTGACTATGGTTGCTATTTTACCACACAACCACCAATTATCTTGCTTTTTTATAAACATAAACATGTTTGGATTGTAGCATCTCTATCAGTGTATGCTATTGAACTGGAACTGCTGCTGTATTACTAATGATTGCTTAGGTTGCAATTAGTTAAAGAGATGAAATTGGTGGAAAAGAAACTATTAGGAGATTGAGGTGGGATGAAGCTATTGTTTATTAAATTGAATGTCAATTAACTGACTTTGCTTGAACAGTTAGTTGCAGTGGTAGAAATCTGTTAGTGTAGGTTAAAAAATAGTTGGAATTAGGTTAGTCAAAAATGCTATATCAACTTGAGTTAGTTAACTGCTAATGGAGTTTGAATGATAACTATGTAACTTGATTAAAACAAAATTTGAAATGTGCTTTGCTATAGAATCCATTAATTCATGAAAACAAGTTGTGGTATGCATTGGTATAAAAAATGGCAAAACAAATAAATCATTAAATTTCTAGTGTAGAATCTTGTGAAAAAGTAATGCAATCAAGTTATGATTAGTTGTTAAATGTTATGAAGCTAGTTATTGTAATGGACTGAAATCTGTTAGCATTGGCCAATTATCAAACTGTTAGGCTGTTGGTGCATTGAATGCTTGTACTGCTATATCATCAAACTTGTAAGTCATGATATGGTAATTCAAATAATTGGATGATTGCATTAATTACACTAGGCTATTAGTATGTTAGAAAGAATTTAAAGTTGTAATATTAGAACAATGGTTAGAAAGAGTTGAATTTTCATGTAGAACTGGTGTTAGTACCTCAGAAAGTGTTCCAACTTTTTTTTTAAAGTTACTTGGAACTAAACAACTTCTTCAAATGTTGTTTGTTCAATCTAAATTACATTATTCATTTGCTTGTTTTATCTGTATCTATGATCCTCCAATTCATGTTAAGCTTTAACAAAACATAGGTCATGTTCCTTCAATCAACATCAATACAAAATCATGAAAATTTACACCAAGAAACAAAGACTAGAAGTTTCAAACATTACATATATACACAGTAGATGGTGGCCTCAGTCTGCAGCAAAATATAACAATTCTTTTACTATATGACTAGCTACGAGAAAAAATTGTGTTTGCACAAAGATTATCTAACAGTTTCCTAAAAACTTAAGCAGGGAAGAAAATTTACACCAGGAACAAAGACATTAACCGAAACTTCATTTCCATATTTTCACAGTACGATCACTGCTACATGATGCGATGAATTGGTTTTGCACACAAGCTGCTAGTCCAGTAACTGTGGCCTTAGTATGGCAAGGAATAAGATATACTTGCTCAGTCTCAGGAATCCACAATTCAATGTCCTGCAATGTATGAAACAGAAAAGTTTTTCATATTCAAAGGAATAAACATATGAAAACAAAAAACTACAGTCAATAAAACAGCAAAACTTGACAGTTTAATTACCTGAAATGCACCAATAACTAGTACATTAGGGTATCTAGGATGAAATATAATGGATTGAAACCTCTTCCTAATTGTGTATGTGTTTTTGCAGGGCATGTAGCATGTCATGTTTGTATCAAGCGGTCCGAGTTTTGAACTACTACTGATGAATGCTCATCAGTAATGCTGGAGATATTAGAGCCTAGACCTATTCACTAATATTTATATCTTG
This sequence comes from Lathyrus oleraceus, assembly GCF_024323335.1. NCBI lineage: Eukaryota > Viridiplantae > Streptophyta > Magnoliopsida > Fabales > Fabaceae > Lathyrus > Lathyrus oleraceus. The sequence continues at coordinate 261,167,846 of NC_066582.1, forward strand.
AAGTGTGATCTGCAGGTTTGTTATAACAGCATCATACATACCAATTGAATAAGGAAATGTCATATTCATATCAGATTTTTTATTGTGTTTTTTTATCATAATTTGTTTTCCTATTTTTAACAGAATCAAGATGACTAATGTTGGTACAACTTATGCAACATCTGAGAATACAGTTTCAACCCATCCACCTACAATCTCTAATGAAATTCCATCTCCTCACACTAAGAAGCGAAGGAATCGTTCAGAGGTTTGGAAGCATTTCATTGTATCGTCGGAAGAAGAACAAAAAGTTGCGTGCAAATACTGTGACACGAAAATTAAGTATAATAATGGAACTAGTTCCATGCATGCTCATGTATCGAGATGCCTTATTTACAAGAGGCAAAGGACATTATCTTCTACGACAAGTGTTGAAGAACATGTTGGCTCTCCTTTAATTGTCAAGTTTGACCAAGAAGCCATTAGAAGAGCAATGGTTAAGATGTTCATAAACATGGAGATTCCTTTTCGAAAGGTTGAACATGAGTCTTTTCATGAATTTATGAGTCTCACATCACCAAGATTTCAGATTTGTTCGTGCACAACACTAGCGCGTGATGTCTTGAAACTATGGGATAGTGAAAGAATGATTTTGAAAATTTTTCTCTCTCTGAATTGTCGAAGAGTTTGTCTCACTACTGATATGTGGACTTCTTCTTGTCAAAAGTTGAGTTATATGTGTGTGACAACCCATTTCATTGACAATAATTGGCACTTACAGAAGAAGATTTTAACTTTTTGTCAAGTCACAAGTCATACAGGGGATGTTATTTGTGCAACAATGGGGATGTGCTTGAACAGTTGGGGGTTAAACCGTGTGCTTAGTTTGACAGTTGATAATGCTTCATCTAATGATGTTGGGGTTGAGCGTCTCAAGAGAAGGATTTTGTCTAGGAATAGTTTAGTTATGAGTGGAAACCATTTTCATATGCGGTGTTGTGCACATATATTGAATTTAGTTGTGAAAGAAAGTTTGAAAGACATTGATGGCTCTATTGGTAGAATCTGTCATGCTGTATGGTATGTTAGATCTTCTCCTGTGAGGCTTGCTAAATTCAAGGCATGTATTGATGAGGAAAGCATGGATTATAAAGGTTTAGTTTTGCTAGATGTTGAGACTCGTTGGAACTCAACATACTTGATGTTAGTATCCGCATCAAAACATGAGAGGACCTTTGAAGAATTAAGTTTTCGAGATAAAAAGTATGTGAATGAATTGACAAAGAAGGGGAAAGGTGTTCCGACAGAAGAAGATTGGAAGCATATTAACTTAATCATCCCATTCTTGAAGTTATTTTATGATGCTACCTTACACATATCGGGGTCATCTTATTTGACAAGCAATATTTATATGTTTGAGATCCTGGGTATTGGAAAGAGCATTGTGGATATGTGTTCGTCTGAAGATGAGCATCTACGTTCAGTAGCTCAAAAAATGAAGAAGAAATATGATAAATATTGGGGAAATCATGAGAAGCTTAACATGTTGTTGTTGATTGCTCTAGTATTCGACCCTAGGCGCAAGATTAGATTGGTCGATTGGATGGTAAGGCGATATTATAATAAGGATGATGCTGACGCCTTGAAAGCAAATTTAGAGTCTAGCTTGAAATCTATTTATGAGGAA